>NW_020173488.1:1730834-1829248 GCF_003031525.2 Neophocaena asiaeorientalis asiaeorientalis | reverse complement strand
TACTGATGAACCTAGTGGCAGGGCAGGAATAAAGATGTAGACATAGAGAATGAACTTGAGGACACGAGAGGGTGAAGTGAGAGTAGCATCGACATATACACACTACCACATATAAAATAGTTAGTGGGAAGCAGCAGCATAGCACAGGCAGATCAGCTTGTGATGACCTAGAGGGGTGGCATAGGGAGGGTGGGAGGGAGGCTCAAGAGGGAGTGGATATGGGGGTATATGTATGCATTTGGCTGATTCACTTTGTTGTACAACAAAAACTAACACAGTATTGTGAAGCAAGTATACCCCAATAAAGATCTGTAAAAACAATACTACATGTATCATCTTATTAATTTTCATGATTATCACCCTGGGTTTTTTAAGATGAATAATTGCATTACCTCCATAAAAATAACATCCTGATAGTGATAAACACAACTCCTGATAAATATATTATATATATTTTTACCCTTCCCTTGGCTAAGATTTTTATCTTTCTGTTGAATTAGTGGAGGTATTTATATATTTTCCCCCCCTCACTAAATTTTTATTTTGGACTCTAGTAAATACTGCTTATCAGAGTAGAGACATTTCTTTTGATAACTAATTATTTGAGTGAATATTGGAAATAAATATTATATTTAATGTATATTTTGAGGGCACCTGGAAAATTTATATTACATGTTGTATAATAATCAAATTTTAATATTATAAATTATACAAAAGTATTTCCTGATGTGAAAACATAATTTAAAAAATATTCCACAGCTTTCTCTTTCTTGAATCAATTTTTCATTTTTATTATATCAGAGTTGTGAATAATTCTTTCAGATTACATGGTAAACTTTGGAATCTTAGCCTGGATGAATATACATTTTGCCTTTTGACTTGAGTGCTTGGTTTGCTTGACACTGAATTCTCTGTAAAAGAGTGTCCTCTGGAAAATTGACATTATCTTTTATCACCTGGTCACTAAAAAAAAAAGCTGGTACTAATCTAATTATTCATACATTTCAGACAATTTTCTTCTTTCTGAAAACTTTCTGGACTTTTAATTTTTTATTATTATTTTAACTTTTTGTTTTGTTTTGTTTTTTTGCATTTGATGTCTCCAACTTTATCCCTCTAGCCCTTGGCAGTTCTGAGCACGTATTATTAGTAGTACTATCATTGTTATTTATTCTTACAGTGGATTCCTTTCCGTTATTTTTTCTCCTCTCTTGAATTTTCTTTTAGATGTTTATGAAAAAACCTAGTCTCTTCTTTTCATAACATTTCTCTCACTCTTCTCATTTCTTTGGTCTCTTGCACTTGCTTCTTAGAGAATGCCATGGCACAAGCTCTCAGCACACAATATACTCATCAGCTTTGTCTATCATTCTTTTTAATGCATATAGTGGGACTTTGGTATTTTTAATTTGCACCTACCCTGATTTTTTCCTTTACTGAAGTTCAGCTTTACTGCTTGCTTGGATTTGGGTTTTTTACATTGTAATATTTTATACATGCAAAATAAAATATATGTAATGCAGCAATAAGCTATAAATCACAACAATAAAATGAACAAGACAAAAACAGAAACTAATGAAAACAGTCAAAGCTACCTATGTTCTTTACCCAAATCTCATTCCTATGTCTCCACACTTTGAATTTTTGTTGTTTAGTCCTTTGCATAGTTTTTGAACTAAATTATCATCTATATATGTAATCCTAAATATATTATTTAAGATTAAAAACATAATGATAATGTCATACATAGTCTGTAGAAACTTATTTTTCACTGAGCTTTATGTTTCTAAGATTCATGTTGTTGTATTCATCTTTTTTTCAAGACTGTATCAAATTCCATGGTATAAACAGTCTACAATGTTTTACCCACTCCTCAGTTAATAAGTCACTTGTGTTTGTAGTTTTTTGTTTTGTTTGGCTCTTGTTTACTATTTTAATCACTGGAATACATGTGCCTTTCAAATATTATTTTATGACTATCAGGAATGTTTCATAGTTCTCAGTAGCTCATTCCCAGATAATTTGTTGATTCATTGTTATTACATATCCAAATTTCTTTCTCACATGGCTCTTTATAAGGGCATTTCTCAGGCTGAATCACTCAAATCCTAGCACAGAATGCTACATGTAAATTGTTGTTTGCTTATTTGTTTGTTTGAAAAATCCAATCTCAACACATCCCTTTAAAGGTTAAAGCTTGCTCTCTGAGCATCTTCCACATCATACTAACTTTGTAGTAAAATCCCAAAAGCAGACGCAGCTCAGGACAGAAACATGGTATTCCCTTGAATCATGCCTTATTTCTCTGGCAGTTCAGATGAGGATCCAAGTCTGAATCAGAGTACAGAGAATGGTTTAACCTGAAATGCAGATAGGACAACCTAGAATATAAATAGTCTTGGGCAAAGTTGTACATATTAACCCAGATTTCAGCTGGGGTATCACTGTCAAAAGCAATCATGATAAAATCAATTTGAATATTATTCCATGCACAAACATTATCCTACTTCCTTTCTATAACTTCACTTGGGACTTCTAGAGTTGGGTGCTGGGTAACATCCATCTTCATAGTTACCTCCTGCCTATGACGTGCTGCCCTATTATTTTTTCATTCTCTGTTCAGCCTCATTTGTTTCCTTCTTATTTTTTTATTCTTATATATCTTTTTAAAAATTCCCTTATAGTGATGCAATCAGGAATACAGTACCCTTCTCATACACTGTCTCTAAGGATCAAAAAGAAAAGGTTGTTTGTGAAGGGAGGAGGAGGACACAGTATTTTGCATCTCAGCCAAATTGAAATATTTTACAACATGAGGAACTTTCTATCACCCCATAGTGATGTTTGGATATATGGTCTCTTCTTTCACATTTCATCCCAAACATGTCCACTCCTAAGAAGTAAGCCCTCCCCCAACCAAATTCTCCCATTTTTGTATGCAGAGATAGTTCCTTGCTGTTTCTAATGGGGTTTTTCTTACATATCACCTAGTAATTTTATTTTCTTTTCTTTCAATATCTGTGTTTAATCCATTGTTGCTTTTAACAGGCTTGACCAAAGGTAAAAAATGAGTAACGAGGAAAGTGTGGCAAGACTCTACCTTCAATTTTGTGTGTAAGAGATCGATTGCACAATAAAGAACTGAATGAAAAATCAGCAACAGGAAAGAATAGAATATAAAGACAAGAAATATTTTCTGTGTTGTCAGAAAACAGCCTTGAGGAATGCTACACATTTTTATTTTATTTCTAGCTATGCTGCATTTATTTACAACAAAATATCACTGAAAGCAAAACAAAAATTTCCTTCAAAATTGAAGCAGGTATACATAGCACGTGGGCCTCTCACTGTTGTGGCGTCTCCCACTGCGGAGCACAGGCACCAGACACGCAGGCTCAGTGGCCATGGCTCACGGGCCCAGCTGCTCTGTGGCATGTGGGATCTTCCCGGACCGGGGCACGAACCCATGTCCCCTGCATTGGCAGGTGGACTCTCAACAACAGCACCACCAGGGAAGTCCCATAGCATGTTTTAAATTAAATTGCTGACTTTGGAGAGAAAGCGTCCCTTTTATTAGATCATGTTTCCTCAAAAGAAACATAAAGAGAGGACTTGAATTGAGGTGGTTAATTTCAGTGATGTCCCAGGGAGCAGAGATGAGGAATCAGGAGGAGAAATACAAAGCAGCATAAAGCAGCATACATAAGTGGCTGATCTATTGATTCCTTAAACTTAAAAGTAGAAAATTAATAGAATATCCAATTGCAATATAATCTGGAAGAGCAAAAATATGCCTTAGATATCTCTAAATCAAAGACTTTAACTATAACCTGGGAAAATCCTACTGAGGGAAAAGTTTAATCAAAAAATTCTCTAATTATCTCATCCCAAAAGCAAATAACTCAAACTCTTGGAAGGTGTTAACACAAGGTTCAATCAAAATCTTCTGAATCTATAAGTATTTTGGAAGTATAATGAGCATTCAGTTTTAGAGTTAATAAGTTTACTTTACTACTTTATATGCATATTAAAGATTCATTTTTCCCAGTTTATCCTTTAGATGGAAATGCAAAGAAACCATTTTAGAATTTAATATCAAGGGAAAATCTCTGATGACTATGGTAAGTTCCTTGTCATCCTCTTACAAAACAAAGAATGTTGCCCACCATCCAGTTCTACAAGAAGCAAGTCATTAGCCATTACAGTTGCTGACATATCGACTTAAAAAAATGTTCACAACCTAAAAGTTGAGAGTTATGTTTTATTTGGCTGGAATTTTTAGGACTTCAAGCCTGGGAGGCAGCATCTCAAGTAACCCTGAGAGACCTGCTGTGAGGAGGTGAGGGGGGAGCCATGTTATATAGAAGTTTTGCAACAAAGGACAGGTAGTCATAACATCAAAAGATTATTGTTAATTAAAGAAAACCAGATATGTCAAGTTTAGGAATTTAGCGCCTTCCTATATATGGGAAGATGCAAGAGACTGGGCTCACTGAAATCATTCCTTTGATATGCACCTCAGCTATCTGGGGCCAGGGATATCCTGGGGCCAGGGATATCCTGTGTTTTCACATCCTGAGTTTCCTCAGGGCTCGCTGTGGGTAGTGGCTGCAATCTGATGGCTGGTAGATGGCAGGTATTCTTTCCTTCCTGAGTTCCCTCAGGGCTCACAGGCTCTTGGTGGAGGGCTGCAATCCTTTGTTTACTGATGACTGTGACATCCTTTGTTTACTGATATGGCAGGCAATATTCCATTTATCACATACAACACACCCTGAAGGAATTCAGGGTGAAGATCAGGAAGAGGCACTCTGTGCTCTGGGAAAACAGACAGAACAGTCCTTCAGAGAGTTACATATTTTAGGAGAAATTTGAATGAACCTGAATTCTTGCATCCTCCCATACTTAGAAAAGCTCTAAAATCATTACTTGAGAAATCTATTCCTCATTACCAGCAGTAACCTTCTACTAAGACGTATGCTTGATAACAAGTACCTCTTTGCCAAAATCATACATATACTGACCTCCCCACCTCTCCCTCTCACCAACTCTTTGGAACAGTTTCTCAGAGTTCTCTGAAAGGCTGTCTCCTGGGCTATCCTCCTCAGTAAGATACTGAATGAACTCAACTCACAGCTCTTACACTGTATGTTTTTTTTCCCAGGTCAACACTCAAATTTGTCTTCAAATTTCAAGTATAACTCTCCCATTTGAAAATGATCACTTATGAAAGAATTAATAAAGAATACCGCTCAAAAGATTTTCTTCTAACATGTCTCCTGGTCTAAATTTCCTCTGTTGAATTATTTTTAAATGGATTTTGAAAATAATAATAATCATTATTCTAATATGCCCTAGAAGGGATTTACCTACTTTTAGCTTCTACCTTCCACAAATACAGAGTGAAAGTGGTTTACATGTTGTTTTACATTTAAACACATGGGCTAATGAATTCACATTTTGTATGTGTTATACAAAAAACATGAAATTGAATGCTTTAAGAAATTATTGTTTCTTTAAAAAGAGATCAGTGCTATTTAGTATACTTTTGCATATATTAAATAGGCAAAGTTATAAGGTGCAGTTAATGATTTTATTCTTTAGTGTGGGAGATGATTTACAATTCTTTAACCACCCCTAACCACCCCTAACTCTCTCTCTCTCTGTCTCTCTCACATACACAGACACACACACACACAATGTTCAGTGTGTATATTCTGTTTAGCTTAATTACTTCAAGCACAGTTATTATTTCATAGTCATGTATTTTTAGTGCCATTTTAAATGTGTATAGCAAAACAACATCTGTTTAATATCCTTATTTTAAACTTTATATAGATAGCTTAAAAATCTTAAACAAATCTGCACAAGATATTTTCAGAGTAACACTGGGCATGTATGACAGAGATATTCAGCTGCTTTCATTTTCACACAAATGTGGGAATGGAAGCCTCAGGCAGTGTGAATAGCAGCTCTTCAAACTTCAAAGTATCTGTGAAGGATTCTTGCTCTGCTCTTGCCATCATGAATTCGGCTATGCTTGGGGAGCAATTAAAATTAAATAGCCTCTGAATCGTAAAAAGTGAAAAGCTCTAGTTCTGAGTATGAACATACTCTATCACAGTAGTGGCAAAGGAGAAGTGTTGATAGAGCAAAATAACAGAGCTGAAAAGAGGGACATGACATTCTGTGTTCAGAGTATATATTTTCCAGACAACATTTAATTGTAAGCATATTTCTTCAGGTTTCCTACTCTTTTAGAATAAATACATGCATGTGGTATATTTATATGTATATAGGCATACACACATGCACATATGTAATAATCATTATTCACTATTACAAGATAAATGCATCTTTGGAAATCCTTTAAGTGTATTAAGCAATTGTTATACTTCCTAACTTCAGCACTGTAAAGAAATCCCCTAGAATTAGTCATGAAATTATATGATGCCTATTAAAAGTGCAATAAACTTTCCCTTTTCTGAGATTACATACATCTATTAGCATGGATGATTAACATGTTTTTCATCCTCCAAATTATCTTTTTTTATTTTATCCTAAGTTATACACTTTTAATTTTATTTGGCTTAAGCTGAATTATAGGGAAAAGTCAATCTGAAATTCAGAGTTAGCTGTTCACATTGAGAACCAAAAATCACACACACGCACACACACAGACAGGCCTTATTAATCATATGACTTGATTATTAGCATAATTAGTACCATGATTTTCCTAGTTCACTGTCTTCCTATATGACATTACTATTTTAGGGAACTCTTTACCAGGATAATAACTGATGAAAATAGCTTAATTGTTACTTTAAGGAATTCCTGATAAGCCATTTAAGACTGTTCAACTTTTTAAGAGAGAGAATCAAATGACTGTTTACACACCAAGATGCTCCAAATTCCTTGCCCCAAAACTTGCTATAACAATCTATCCTAAACTATTATATCATGATCCTTATCCAAAGCCAATCAAGCCCTTGGACTGAAAGACTCAGTTTAAGTCAAACCACTGCAGACTGTGCACTTTTCACTCTAGGAAGCTACTAAGCCTCTGAAGTTGTGCTCCCTTTCACCACAGTAAGCAACAAACTCAACTCTGCCTTATCAAGAGTACAAGATGGAACCAGCATGCAGCATCCAAGTGGCTGATGTATATTTAGATAACTGACAGGAAAAGACAGTTGTGAGGGGCCGAGGCAGGAGATATGCTCATAGGTCCATAGTTATTCTCAACCATTTAAGAAAAAAATAGTTGATGTGATGCTCAACCCAACATACATAGGATCCAATCTAATATACCAATGAAGTATTTATATGACATAATCTATAGTGATGTAGCTTAGATTTTCTCTAAGATGCTATTGATTCTATGTTTTTTTAAAATATTTTATTCAAAATTTTCCCTGTATTCCTCTTAACTCTAACTTATTCCAAACACACATATCCAAAATAAGGAAGAAGAAGGAAGAGGAAGAGGAGGAGGAGGGCAGGGGAAGGGGGAAGAGGAAGAGGAGGAGAGGAAAAGAAAGAAGAAAGCTGTATCTGACTGTCTGCATAGGAAAAAGGAATGTGTTAAAATAAGGGAAAATACAAACCTAAGGTTTGGATTGCAATTTGGCACTCATTTGAAATCAGAGTCTTTCTGGGAAACAAAACTTTTTGAACAATGCTGGAAATCATGGTTACCAGAAGGATCTTGAATTGAGTGGGAAAGTTATTTTAAATGAAGATTTCAACTGTTTTCATATATAGTGATTATAATTTGTTATATATGATTTTATTATTTTTGCATGATTTCAATTGTTACAGTATTGTCTATAAGATTCTTCTCTCTGTATCCACCCCCCCATCCTCATCCCTGTATGTGTCCCTTTCCCTAGCCCTGAAACTCTCTGGGATAGACTGTGTTGTCTGAAAGAACTGGAACTGAATTGTGGAAATTTGATGAGTTGTATAGAGTGCTTAATAAAGTATCTGATACATAATAATCATTCGATAACTACAGGCTGACATTACTGTCAGCTTTGCATTTGTTTATTTATAAGCAGGATTTTTTTCCTCTTAAGCAGTTCTCTATTCAATGTAAAATATTGGAAAACACAGAAATATATAATGAAAAGAATCAGCAATTATCCCACAATTCAGTATAAACATTTGGTAAAAATTGTTAACATTTGGTATATTTCCTTCTTCGTTTAAATTAATCTTTCCAAATGTATATTTGTATATATTTACATGATTTTAAAATTTAAATATGTTGAATATAAGTTTTTATATTCTGTCATAGTTCATATAATATCATTACATTAGAATTTTTATGGTCAACACTTTTTCAAAAGTATGATCATATTATTTATATAGCTTGTGAATGTTTATAAACTACTCATATATTTCTATCACATTCACCTTAAGATATGGTATATTTTTCACTTTATTAAATGTTATAGAATTATGTTAAAAGCATCACAGTCCTACTAAATGACCCTCTTTATGCCAAAATTCTTACATAGTACTCTATTTTTTAACAAATGCTAGTCTTGTGGGCTCTGAATTCATAGTGCCAGGGCTTGAATCTATCAATTATTAGCTATTTACATTGAATTTTTAAACTTCCTGTTGCTCATGTTTTATCTAGAAAATAGGAAAAAAATACCTCACAAAAATATTGTGGAATTAAATAATATAATTCATTCAAAGTATTTACTGAATCACATAATTATTCAATAAAATTCATCAATTTACCTCATAATTAAATTAACTAATTAATAAAACAAAAAGTAATAAAATTTGAAATGTATTCTTTGGTTAATAAAGTCACTAATTTTAGAATAAAATACATTTTAAAGTTTTATTTATATTTATCTATTTGCAACCTTTCTGAAACTTTCTATATATATCCTCTGCTAACCATCCCCCATGTGCTACAACAGCTCTCTAAATTTTTTGGTAATTCAGCCATGACACCTTATTTGAAAACTGTCATTTTCTCTTTCTATTACTTCACTACTTCTCTATGTGTAATATGATATCAGTGAACATTCTCAAATTACTAAGAATATACTTAAAATTCAGCTTGGGTTCCTACTTCACAGATTTAGTTGGTAGTCACTGTAAGTGGAGAGGTTTATAAAATGGTTTCATTCATTCTGTTTCCAAAGTAGTCTCTACAGTTAAACAGAGAAGAGTATTAAACTACAGACAGGCACGCACACACTCACACACACACACACACATGCATGCACACGCACCATCAGAGCTACTGAAATTCTCATAAGGTAGATAAATGCAGACAATCATGAGTAATGCAAAGTCACCATCTCTGGAGCAAAATGAGCATCAGAAGATGTGAAGTCAGTTACCCTAATGAACAATGAAACTGTAGGTAGCCTCAAATATTTAAATTAAATCACATTCTAATATGCAATATACTCTCTGAGAGAAATAATTAAAGAGGAATTAGCTTTTTCAGTCCTCTAGGATACTATTTATTATGTACTTGAATTAAACAAAAACATATTTATGGGATTATATATCTGTACACACATAGGTATGCATGTAAGTTGCAGCTGTTTTAGCTTGTTATTATTGTTGGAACAAATTACCACAAATTTAGTGGTTTAAAAAAAAATAAATTTATTATTTCACAGTTTTATAAGTCAGAAGTACAGTAGTAACCTTAATTTTGTCCACAAAGTCTCTTTTCCAGTGGAAGATATATTCACATGCATAACATCTGGCAGTGAAGGTCATGGGAGACAAAATTTCATCTACCACAGCAGAAGAATCTTCACCTTTTATATACATTTTCAAAACATATTCTTTGAAGTGTAAATTGTATGACAGGAAACATGCTAAGGATTTTATCTTAAATTATTTTGTTTAATCCTCACAATGTGTTTTCTAGATAAGTATTACTAGAGACATTTCATAGATGGGGATGCATCTATTCAAACTTATTAACTAGCTTGTCCAGTAAAACAGAATGAGTTTAAGATCAGCCTGAATTTGTACCTAGAGCTACCTGACACTAAATCTCAGACTTGTAACTACTTTGCTTTTTATTAGTGACAGCAAACAGACACTCACATGAAGATTCTTATAAGTTAGCTCAGGTCTAAATATGAAGTAATAAATCAATCGTTGAATTAACTTTTGAATATGTCAATAGATTTAACAATAAGTTATATGTCGGGTGCCATGATTACAATTACACACACACACGCACACACACACACACACACACACATTATTGTGGCATGAAGGTTTTATTTTAGAAAAAAAATTACTATTTTCAAAGCAGCTATATCAATTCACCAATGAATTATTGCAATTAAATCTAATTTTTAAAGCTTTTACAAAGCACTCAAGCATTCTTCTTGAACTTTATTTCTAAAAAAGTGTAAAATTCAAAGAATCTTTATGGCTTTCTACTTTCTAAAAATTTTCTCATTCTCTCTACCTCTATTTTGTACCTCTATTTTTGCATCAGCACATGAGAACAGTAAATTTATTGTAGAAAATAGTACACTTGTATAACTTATGGAAACTGATCTAGTAATTCATGTTTAGTGCAATTATATATCTTCCTTATGTCTCCAGGAACAAATCATTCTCTAATCATTTAATATTGCCTATGCATTTAGATAATATTCATGATTATGGAAGTTTATGCATGGGCCCAAGGAAAAGAGTTTTAAATAACTATTCCCCAGTAACTTATCATGCTATTTGTCTTATTTGATTTTACTCACTTTTATCCATGAAAGTGTCTGGGCAAATATATTATCAAGCTTGTCTTCCTTTGTCCCACACTTCAAATATATAGTGTTCATATGCTGTCAGTTACACATTTATGTCCTTTCAAAACACATAGCAGATGCTACAGCCTCATGTATCTGTGAATACAGTCAATGTCTGTCATTCTTGTTACTCACAAGACCATGATATTGCTCAAGGGAGGTGGTAACATTGCTATTCCTTGGTTGTTATCAGTCTGGAAGTAAGCCACTCACGGAGAAGAATTACATTGGATTCCACTTCCTTGTCAGCTTTGTCACATCTTTTTCCTCTGGCTATATACTTTGTGATTATGTTTTCATCATTTTCTTCTGATTATATTACTGAGGGTTCTTTCTACAGTGACAGTTCCTGTTTAACATTAATTTTAACCAGATCTGAGTTTGGGAACAAATAACAACAATTTGGAGGACAGTACTATTCTTCTCATGATACACGTCTTATAAATCAGAAGTCCATTGTATAGTTCAAAACGACTCCAAATTGTATACTGTGTTTATTTTGGGGAGGTTACAAAACTTGCATGTGATTTTCAGTGAATTAGTGTTAGACAGATTTTATGAATGTATTTTTCCAATCAACTTTGGTATACACAGCTAACTTTTGGTCGGCTTGTTCTAGGTATACGATAGGGTACAATAACAGAGTCAGCTATATGAGAGGTCAGATTGCTGAATCTGGCATTCCCATCCTTTATGGTAATAATGTTATACACTCCAGATTATCTAATTCTTAGATATTCTATCAAAATTTAAAGAGAAGATGTCAGAATTGTCCAGTTAAGAGCCTCTAAAAACCAAATCATTATTAGATGATTAGGGATTGACTCTGAATAAAGTAGAAATTATTTTAGAAAGTTTATACCATGTCATAATTTTTGAATATGGGGCTGAGTAGTTGCACTGCTATTTTATAGGCATGTAATATAAAGAGATGTTTTATCACTTACATAAATCCTAAAATTACTATGTTCAAAAATAATAAAAGAATGGCAGAAGGAAAAGGCCATTTCATGTGTCACTAAGCACCTATAATTCTTCTCCAGACATAATACTAATGTCTGACTTTTTTACTTACTTATTTACTAACTTACTTGGCTTCTTTTCTTCATGACCCTCTCTTTTTCAAATTGTAGGTATATTAAACAGTAGGGTTTCATAGAAAGATTACACCTTATCATCTTTGCCTCAAAGCTGGATCCCTTTTTTAAATGGATACATTTTAGTGGATCTTATGGTTTACAACTATTACAGTATTCTTTCTTGCTATTATATACAAAGAGACCCTTAAGATTGGAAAACCTGAGACCTTAAAATTCTGTACTCTATTTCCTTTCAATCTTTTCTAGCAAAGTGAACAATTGCATTATGAGTTGATCTATTCCATGTAATAACTTGTTATCAGCAGTAAAGACCAAACAATGCACACTAACATGTTGGCTTTCCCATCACCACTAGAGAGAGACAGTCTCAGTAGGTACCAGTTTTGCCTTCCAAGGTAATGGAGGCAATAGGTCTACATCATCCCAGGCAGGACCACCTATTTCTGGTTACCTGCCTCCCAACAACCTAACCAATGACAATGCCACTTACTTTAAGTTATTTATTTTTCAGAGACCATTCCTTTAAATAATCAACTGCTGAGTTAGTGTAGCCCTAGCTTCTGCAGTGAAGAAAACATCAATGGAAGGTTATTTCTCTCTGATGTTCCTGGCCAGCAGTTGCTTTTACCCCACAAAGCAATTAGGAGAAACAGATTCCTTCCATGTCATAGCTCCTCCACCACTGTCAAAATAAGCAATCTGCCAAAAAAGAGAACAAGGTGAAAGCACACATACACATTAAGTGCCTTAGCCTAGAAATATTTCATTTCACAACATCTTGCATCTTATTAGCAATAACTCATCATCTGACCCACCAATATGCACAGGCTGAGAAATGTAGGATCTGACTGGGCAGCTGTTTCATGGTCATATTGCTACACTGTGGATGGAGGGGCAAAATGTTAATAAATATATAATCTTGTCTAGGAGATATGTGTGGGAGTGCAGATGTAGGTGTGAAAGAAGTGTATTTTGTGTTGGTCCAGGAAGAATTGAGAGTGTATTACATATACTACTTGAAAAAAAGGAAAAAATTGAGTGAGAATATTATTGTTCCATATAGACAAAAATATTTAAGCAAGTGAAACAATAGTACTGACTTCATAGGGTTGTTCTGAAAATTAAATGGATTTATAAAGCAATTATATATATAAAAACTGTGGTCCTTTGCTAGTACTTCTTTTTCTTATTACTATCAATAAAAGTTGAGGCTTTATTATATATATGTATTCAGAAAGATTGATCATAAAAATATTCTGAATATTGTTATATAATAATATTAGATCAAACTGCATAAAATTACCATTTTTATAGGTTAAAAAAAGTTCAAATATCTGCAAGCAGTTGCCAGTCAGATCGAATGTGATAGACAGGACATTTTGGCTTCATGACCTTCACCCATTGGTGTTACTACTATAAATACTTAAATGAGTTACTTTACATAGCAAAAGGACTTTTAAGATGGAATTAAAGTTGTTAATCAGTGAACCTTAAAATGAGATTATCTTGGATTATCTTTGGCCCAATATAAGCTATAGGCCCTTAAAACCAGAGGAGAAAGGCACAAGTGTCAGAGAGAGATATGTGGCAAAAGTGAAAGGAGAACAAAAAGGCATGAGAAGAACTCAACCCATCTTTGCTGGCTTTGAAGACAAAGGGAGATAGGCCCAAAAAAATGCAGGGTGTCTCTAGCAGCTAAGAACAATGCCTGGCAGACAGACAGCAAGAAAATCAGGATCGAGTCCTACACCCACAATGAATTGAATTCTGCCAATAACCTGCCTGGGCATGGAAGTAGATTCTAGAGTCTCCAGTAATGAACTCACCTCTGTTGACATATTGATTGTAGCCCAATGAGACTCATGTCAAACATCTGACCCACACCTGTGAGATTATAGATTTGTGTTGTTTTAAATCACTGTTTGCAATTTTTAAAAGCAGTAATAGAAAACTAACATCTTAACTTTTAAATATATTTTTAGACTAACCACTTATTCTACCCTTTCTTTCTATAAGTCATGTAACTGTTCTCTTTGCTTGCACTGTTACCCAGTCAAAGCTATTTTCCATAAGATAGGCTGAAGAATCCCTTAAAAATATGAATCAAATGTTGTCATCGTCTTGTCTCAGCCTCTCCACTAGCTTTCCATAATAGTTTTACTGAAATCCAAAATTCTTTTTGATATCTATAAAGTCCCACATTTTCCACCAACTAAGCTCTTTCTGTAAAGTGACTCAAACACTATAGCCTTCTTTCTGTTTCTTAAGCATACCAAACTCATGTCCATTTCACGAAATTTTTATGTACTCTTCTCTTCAACCTGCAGAGTTCTCTCTCCAATATTGGCATGTTTTCTCCATATTTATTTCTTCAGGTCTGTAGAAGGTAACTTTCACATGATTGATATAAATGGCACCTTTTTCCCATTATTCTGTACCTATTCATCCTGCTTTATTTTCATGTATAGAACTTAGCACTCCCCCAAATTATTTACATTTTGTTTATAAAGTATTTACTAAACTCCATGAGAGCAAAACTTTTGTTTATTTCATGTAGCATTGTATCCATAGAGCCTAGAAAAGTTCCTGAAAACACAGTAGTAGGTGTTCAATAATTATGTGGCAAACAAATGTTGGTTTATGAAGCTATAATTTGGGTGAAGGATTCTGTATCACATTCATCTTAGAGTACAGAAGAATCGGTGTGACTAAATATTGAAGAGATAGTTAGATAGTATCCTCAAAGCTGGAAAACAACAGCAGAACTATTAGAAAGATCTGTTCTCAGATATCACTGGTTAAATCTTCAACTCTTCCTGTAAGCCCCTAGATTTACATTTTGAGTCTTTGAGTCCATTCCTCTACTCATACTATGCTCTTGCTTTGAATGATCTCATCTGCAACCCATTTGTAACTTTCTCAAAGCCAAATTTCTTCTTTCTGTTCCAGAACATTGGACCCAGCCTTTCATTATCACTGTGAGTATACCATAGAAAAAATATATTGCTTCTTATTTCATGAAAGAAAGTAGTCTAAAAGAGTCAACACTAACAATATCCTCAACACTCCCTCTACAAAAATGGCTACTTATATTCCCTACCTCAGTGACTGCCCAAGAATCCACTTAGAATCCCAACTACAAATTAAGCACTATCCTTCATTGCTCCATTACTCATACTGCTCTGCATCAGCTTCCCCATCAATCATTACTATTTGTCCAATCCAACTATTTATTATGTCTAAAATCTGTCCACTTATTTTCACTACTAATATTTTAGTACAAATTTTCATCATTTTTTATAGGTTATAGCAACAGCTGTGCAACCATCTTCATTCACGACCTAACTCTAAGCCATTCTCCACAAGCAGCCAGATTGATATTCTAAGAGTGAAGTTGATCATCTCCCTGTTCCACTCTTTCTTAAAAGCCTTGTAATGTCTCACCATATATGTCTTAGAAACTATACAAAACTGTGTTAGCTTAAAATAAGAACCATATTATTTCCTCACAAATCTGTGGGTCAGCAATTTGGGCCAGACTTCTCTGGATTGTTCTTTTATTGGTCTCTCCTAGTCATGCATATGGCTACAGTTCTCTGGTGGCTTCAGTGGAACTGGGTGATCTAGGACGGCCTCATGCACATATCTTGTATTTGGTTCTGACTTTTGGCTGCACTTCTCTGTCCAGTAGCCAATTAGCTTACAATTTGATAGATAAGGCTACTTTAGGTGGCAACCTCAGGACAGTAGGAGAAGGAAAGCAAAAGGTTCAAGGCTTCTTGAGGTCTGGACCTGGCAGCCACACTAAATCACCTCTGCCATGTTCTGTTGATCAGAGCAATTCACAAGGCCGTACCAGATTCACAGAAAATAAATATCACATTTTGATGGGATGTATGGCAATGTCAGTTTACAAAATGTCATGCAAACAGAGATGGAAAGATTTTTTCTGGCCATCTTTGTAATAATTTACCACAGTCTCCCACAAGATATAATTTTAAAATTACACTAATCCCACTCCATATTTGGGCATTAGGTTTCATCTCCTACCAATCCCCATTTCATAATCTGTACTCCACTTGTTTGCTACTAGCAACAAAAACGCCAGCTCTCTGACCAAACCATGCTCTCTTACAACTTTAAGTTTTAACCTCAGCACCTTATTTCCAGATTTTCTACTTGCAAGATCTCTTCTCCAGCAAAATTAACTTTTATGATCTTAGCAATATATAACTTGCTAATTCACACCTACAAAATTGAACCAACACTTGGTGTTTGTAAGACCCAGGGCTAGACAGTCTCTTCCTTGCATCTTCAACTGCCTTAGTCCCCATCTCCCTCTAAAACTCTAAAAAGCAATTTCTTCTTTCAGAAAACATTCTGTAACACTTGCACACTTTCCACCTAATATTTGTTTAGGTGCTTCTTATATAGTTACTCCCAACAGTATTTTTTTAACATCTTTATTAGAATATAATTGCTTTACAAGGGTGTGTTAGTTTCTACTTTATAACAAAGTGAATCAGTTATACATATACATACGTCCCTATATCTCTTCCCTCTAGTATCTCTCTGCCTCCCACCCTCCCTATCCAACCCTCCTAGGTGGTCAAAAAGCACCGAGCTGATCTCCCTGTGCTATGCAGCTGCTTCCCACTAGCTATCTATTTTATGTTTGGTACTGTATATATGTCCATGCTATTCTCTCACTTTGTCCCAGCTTACACTCCACCCCCCCACCATGTCCTCAAGTCCATTCTGCAATAATTCTGAATCTTTATTCCCATCTTGCCCCTAGGTTCTTCTGCCCTTTGTTGTTTTTTTTTTTTTTTTATATTCCATATATATGTGTTAGCATATGATATTTGTTTTTCTCTTTCTGACTTACTTCACTCTGTATGACCATCTCTAGGTCCATCCACCTCACTACAAATAACTCAGTTTTGTTCCTTTTTTGGCTGAGTAATATTCCATTGTATATATGGGCCACATCTTCTTTATCCATTCATCTGCTGACAGACACTTAGGTTGCTTCCATGTCCTGGCTATTGTAAATAGAACTGCAATGAACATTTTCGTATATGACTCTTCTTGAATTATGGTTTTCTCAGGGTATATGCCCAGTAGTGGGAGTGCTAGGTCATATGGTAGTTCTATTTTGTGTTTTTTAAGGAACCTCTATACTGTTCTCCATAGTGGCTGTATTAATTTACATTCCCACCAACAGTGCAAGAGAGTTCCCTTTTCTCCACACCCTCTCCAGCATTTATTGTTTGTAAATTTTTTGATAATGGCCATTCTGACAAGTGTGAGATGATATCTGATTGTAGTTTTGATTTGCATTTCTCTAATGATTAGTGATGTTGAGCATTCTTTCATGTGTTTGTTGGCAATCTGTATATCTTCTTTGGAGAAATGGCTATTTAGTCTTGTGCCCATTTTTGGACTGGGTTGTTTGTTTTTTTGATATTGAGTTGCATGTGTTGCTTGTATGTTTTGGAGATTAATCCTTTGTCAGTTGCTTCATTTGCAAATATTTTCTCCCATTCTGAGTGCTATCTTTTCATCTTATTTCCTTTGCTGTGCAAAAGCTTTTAAGTTTCATTAGGTCCCATTTGTTTATTTTTGTTTTTATTTCCATTTCTCTAGGAGGTGGGTTCAGAAAGGGTCTTGCTGTGATTTATGTCATAGAGTGTTCTGCCTTTGTTTTCCTCTAAGAGTTTGATGGTGTCTGGCCTTACATTTAGTTTTTTAATCCATTTTGAGTTTATTTTGGTGTATTGTGTTAGGGAGTGTTCTAGTTTCATTCTTTTACATGTAGCTATCAAGTTTTCCCAGCACCACTTATTGAAGAGGCTGTCTTTTCTCCACTGTATACTCTTGCCTCCTTTACCAAATATGAGGTGACCATATGTGCGTGGGTTTATCTCTGGACTTTCTATCCTGTTCCATTGATCTATATTTCTCTTTTTGTGCCAGTACCATACTGTCTTCATTACTGTAGATTTGTAGCATAGTCTGAAGTCAGGGAGCCTGATTCCAACAGCTCCATTTTTCTTTCTCAAGATTTCTTTGGCTATTCGGCATCTTTTGTGTTTCCATACAAATTGTGAAATTTTTTGCTCTAGTTCTGTGAAAAATGCCAGTGGTAGTTTCATAGAGATTGCATTGAATCTGTAGATTGCTTTGGGTATTAGAGTCATTTTCACAATGTTGATTCTTCCAATCCAAGAACATAGTATATCTCTCCATCTATTTATATCATCTTTAATTTCTTTCATCAGTGTCTTATAATTTTCTGCATACAGGTCTTTTGTTTCCTTAGGTAGGTTTATTCCTAGATATTTTATTATTTTTGTTGCAATGGCAAATAGGAGTGTTTTCTTAAATTCGCTTTCTGATTTTTCATCATTAGTGTATAGGAATGCAAGAGATTTCTGTGCATTAAATTTGTATCCTGTTACTTTGCCAAATTCATTAATTAGTTCTAGTAGTTTTCTGGTAGCATCTTTAGGATTCTTTATGTATAATATCATGTCATCTGCAAGCAGTGACAGCTTAACTTCTTCTTTTCCAATTTGGATTCCTTTTATTTCTTTCTCTTCTCTGATTGCTGTGGTGAAAACTTCCAAAACTATGTTGAATAATAGTGATGAGAGTGGACAACCTTGTATTGTTCCTGATTTTATTGGAAATGGTTTCAGTTTTTCACCATTGAGGATGATGTTGGCTGTAGGTTTGTCATATATGGCCTTTTTTATGTTGAGGAAAGTTCCCTCTATGCACACTTTCTGGAGGGTTTTTATCATAAATGGGTGTTGAATATTCTTGAAAGCTTTCTCTGCATCTATTGAGATGATCATATATTTTTTCTCCTTCAACTTATTAATATGGTGTATCACATTTATTGATTTGTGTATATTGAAGAATCCTTGTATTCCTGGGATAAACACCACTTGATCATAGTGTATGATCCTTTTAATGTGCTGTTAGATTCTGTTTGCTACTATTTTGTTGAGGATTTTTGTATCTATGTTCATCAGTGATATTGGCTTGTAGTTTTCTTTCTTTGTGACATCTTTGTCTGGTTTTGGTATCAGAGTGATGGTGGCCTCGTAGCATGACTTTGAGAGTGTTCCTCCCTCTGCTATACTTTGGAAGAGTTTGAGAAGGATAGTGTTAGCTCTTCTATAAATGTTTGATAGAATTCGCCTGTGAAGCCATCTGGTCCTGGGGTTTTCTTTGTTGGAAGATTTTGAATCCCAATTTCAATTTCAGTGCTTGTGGTTGGTCGTTCAAATTTTCTATTTCTTCCTGGTTCAGTCTCGGAAAGCTGTGCATTTCTAAGAATTTGTCCATTTCTTCCAGTTGTCCATTTTATTGGCATATAGTTGCTTTTAGTAATCTCTCATGATTCTTTGTATTTCTGCAGTGTCAGTTGTTACTTCTCCTTTTTCATTTCTAATTCTGTTGATTTGAGTCTTCTCTCTTTTTTTCTTGATAAGTCTGGCTAATGGTTTATCAATTTTACCTTCTCAAAGAACCAGCTTTTAGTTTTATTGATCTTTGTTATCATTTCCTTCATTTCTTTTTCATTCATTTCTGATCTGATCTTTATGATTTCTTTCCTTCTGCTAACTTTGGGGTTTTTTGTTCTTCTTTCTCTAATTGCTGTACCTATAAGGTTAGGTTGTTTATTTGAGATGTTTCTTGTTTCTTAAGGTAGGATTGTATTGCTATAAACTTCCCTCTTAGAACTGCTTTGGCTGTATCCCATAGGTTTTGGGTCATCATGTTTTCATTGTCATTTTTTTCTAGGTATTTTTTGATTTCCTCTTTGAGTTCTTCAGTGATCTCTTGGTTATTAAGTAGTGTGTTGTTTAGCCTCCATGTGTTTCTATTTCTTACAGATGTTTATTCCTGTAATTGATATCTAGTCTCATAGCATTGTGGTTGGAAAAGATACTCGATACTATTTCAATTTTCTTAAATTTACCAAGGCTTGGCTTGTGACCTAAGATATGATCTATCCTGAATAATGTTCCATGAGCACTTGAGAAGAATGTGTATTCTGTTGTTTTTGGATGGAATGTCCTATAAATATCAATTAAGTCCATCTTGTTTAATGTATCATTTAAAGCTTGTGTTTCTTTATTTATTTTCATTATGGATGATCTGTCCATTGGTGAAAGTGTGGTGTTAAAGTGCCCTACTATGATTGTGTTACTGTCAATTTCCCCTTTCATGGCTGGCTGTTAGTATTTGCCTTATGTATTGAAGTACTTCTATGTTGGGGGCATAAATATTTACAATTGTTATATCTTCTTCTTGGATTGATCCTTTGATCATTATGTAGTGTCCTTTTTTGTCTCTTGTAAGTCTTTGTTTTACAGTCTATTTTGTCTGACATGAGAAATGCTACTCCAGCTTTCTTTTGATTTCCATGAGCATGGAATATCTTTTTCCATCCCCTCACTTTTAGTCTGTATGTGTCCCTAGGTCTGAAGTGGGTCTCTTGTGGACAGCATATATGTGGACCTTGTTTTTGTAACCATTCAGCCAGTCTATGTCTTTTGGTTGGAACACTTAATCCATTTGCACTTAACGTAATTATCAATATGTATGTTCCTATTACCATTTCCTTAATTGTTTTGGGTTTATTATTGTAGCTCTTTTCCTTCTCTTGTGTTTCCTGCCTAGAGAAATTCCTTTAGTATTTGTTGTAAAGCTGGTTCGGTGGTGCTGAATTCTCTTAGCTTTTGCTTGTCTGTAAATGTTTTAATTTCTCCATTGAATCTGAATGAGATCCTTGCTGGGTACAGTAATCTTGATTGTAGGTTTTTGTCCTTCATAACTGTAAATATGTCCTGCCACTCCCTTCTGCCTTGCAGTTTCTGCTGAAAGTTCAACTGTTAACTTTATGGGGATTCCCTTATGTGTTATTTGTTGTTTTTCCCTTGCTGCTTTTAATATTTGTTCTTTGTATTTAATTTTTGGTAGTTTGATTAATACATGTCTTGTTGTGTTTCTCCTTGGATTAATCCTGTATGGGACTCTGTGCTTCCTCGACTTGATTAACTATTTCATTTCCCATATTAGGGAAGTTTTCAGCTATAATCTCTTCAAATATTCTTTCAGTTCCTTTCTTTTTCTCTTATTCTTCTGGAACTCCTTTTTTGGTGTGTTTAATGTTGTCCCAGAGGTCTCTGAGACTGTCCTGAATTCTTTTCATTCTTTTTTCTTTTTTCTGCTCTGCAGTAGTTATTTCCACTATTTTATCTTCCAGGTCACTTATCCATTCTTCTGCTTCAGTTATTCTGCTATTGGTCCCTTCTAGAGATTTTTTATTTTTTTTTTTTCAGTACATGGGCCTCTCACTGTTGTGGCTTCTCCTGTTGTAGAGCACAGGCTCTGGATGCACAGGCTCAGTGGCCATGGCTCATGGGCCTAGCCACTCCGTGGCATGTGGGATTTTCCTGGACTGGGGCATGAACCCGTGTCCCCTGCATTGGCAGGCGGACTCTCAACCACTGCGCCACCAGGGAAGCCCGAGAATTTTTAATTTCATTTATTGTGTTGTTCATCACTGTTTGTTTGCTCTTTAGTTCTTCTAGGTCCTTGTTAAATGTTTCTTGTATTTTCTCCACTCTATTTCCAAGATTGTGGATCATCTTTACTATCATTATTCTGAATTCTTTTTCTGGTAGACTGCCTATTTCGTCTTCATTTTTTAGGCCTGGTGGGTTTTTGCCTTCCTCCTTCATCTGCTGTGTGTTTCTCTGTCTTCTCATTTTGCTTAACTCACTGTGTTTGGTGTCTCCTTTTCACAGGCTGCATGTTCATATTTTCCACTGCTTTTGGTGTCTGTCCCCAGTGGCTATGTTTGGTTCAGTGGATTGTGTAGGCTTCCTGGTGGAGGGGACTTGTGCCTGTGTTCTGGTCAATTAGGCTGGATCTTGTCTTTCTTGTGGGGAGGTCCATGTCTGGTGGTGTTTTGGGGTGTCTGTGGCCTTATTATGATTTTAGGTAGCCTCTGTGCTAATGGATGGTGTTGTGTTCCTGTCTTGCTAGTTGTTGGCATAGGGTGTCCTGCACTGTAGCTTGCTGGTCGTTAAATGGAGCTGGGTCTTGGCATTGAGATGGAGATCTCTGGGAGATTTTCACTGTCTGATATTATGTGGAACTGGGAGGTCTCTTGTGTACCAGTGCCCTGAACTTGGCCCTCCCACTTCAGTGACACAGCCCTGATGCCTGGAGCACCAAGAGCCTGTCCTCCACACAGCTCAGAATAAAAGGGAGAAAAAAAAGCAAGCAAGCAAGCAAGCAAGCAAGAAAGAAGATAAAATAAAATAAATAAAATAAAAATTAGTTAAATTATTAAGATAAAAAGTTTTTAAGTAATAAAAAAACAAACAAAAAAAAAGAAAAAGGACAGACAGAACCCTAGGACAAGTGGTAAAAGCAAAGCTATACAGACAAAATCACACACAGAAACATGTACATACACACTCACAAGAAGAGAAAAATGGAAATATATATATCGTTGTTCCCAAAGTCCACCCCCTCAATTTGGGATGATTTGTGGTCTATTCAGGTATTCCACAGATGCAGCATACATCAAGTTGACTGTGGAGATTTAATCCACTGCTCCTGAGGCTGCTGAGAGAGATTTCCCTTTCTCTTCGTTCTCACAGCTCCTGGGATTCAGCTTTGGATTTGGACCTGCCTCTGTGTGTACGTCACCTAAGACGTCTGTTCTTTGCTCAGACAGGACGGGGTTAAATGAGCAGCTGATTCGGGGGCTCTGACTCCCTCAGGCCGGGGGTAGGGAGGGGTACAGAATGCAGGGCGAGCCTGCAGCAGCAGAGGCCGGCGTGACATTGCACCAGCCTGAGGCGTGCCATGCATTCTCCAGGGGAAATTGTCCCTGGATCATGGGACCCTGGCAGTGGCGGGCTGCACAGGCTCCCCGGAGGGGAGGTGGGGATAGTGACCTGTGCTTTCACACAGGCTTCTTGGTGTGAAACAGCAGCAGCCTTAGCGTCCCATGCCCATCTCTGAGGTCCGCACTGATAGCCGCAGTTCACGCCCGTCTCTGGAGCTCTTTCAAGCAGGGCTCTTAATCCCATCTCCTCGTGCACCAGGAAACAAAGTGGCAAGAAAAAGTCTCTTGCCTCTTCAGTAGCTCCAGACTTTTTCCCAGACTCCCTCCTGGCTAGCTGTGACGCACTAGGCCCCTTCAGGCTGTGTTCATGCAGCCGACGCCAGTCCTTTCCCTGGGATCCTACCTCCACAGCCTGAGCCTCAGCTCCCAGCCCCCACCCACCCTGGTGGGTAAGCAGACAAGCCTCTTGGGCTGGTGAGTGTTGGTTGGCACCGATCCTCTTTGTGGGAATCTTTCCGCTTTGCCCTCTGCACCCCTGTTGCTGCGCTGTCCTCCATGGCTCTGAAGCTTCCACCCTCCACCACCCACAGTCTCCACCCAGGAAGGGGCTTCTAGTGTGTGGAAACCTTTCCTCCTTCACAGCTCCCTCCCACTGGTGCAGGTCCTGTCCCTATTCTTTGGTCTCTGTTTTTTCCTTTCTTTCTTTTTTTTTTTTGTTGCCCTACCTATGTACTTGGGGAGTTTCTTGCCTTTTGGGAGGTCTGAGGTCTTCTGCCAGCATTCAGTAGGTGTTCTGTAGGAGTTGTTCCACCTGTAAATATATTTCTGATGTATCTGTGGGGAGGAAGGTGATCTCCATGTCTTACTCTTCTGCCATCTTGAAGCTCCTCCCCTGAACAGTATTTTGCATTGACCTCTATTTAATATGTCTAACTCTGTAAATTTTAAGTTCCTTGAGGGAAGTCACTGTATCTTACTCACCTTTGAATCCACAGGATCTATCATGGTACCAGGGACATAAAGTAAGTTTAGTCAATATTTGTCAAAAGTTGATTCAAATCACATTCAAACTGAAAAACCATTACTTAGCTCTGGCCATTGCAGAATTCAGCTGCTGAATTTGTTTGACTAATATACACAGATATATAAAATTCCTCTGAAAAACTTACTATCCTGTTGGCTTAAAGTTTAGCTCTAACATACAAAGAGTTAAAGTCTTACTGGACACTATTTGTTGACTACATACTCTAGCAGTTATTTGATCACTGATTCTAATATAAAACTAAAAATCGTGAGTTGTGATTTTGAGACAATCAAGTGCTCTATGAAATACATACATATATTAGGCATTTTAATAGATAGTAAACATTTCATTTAATTTTGCCACCATTAACTCAGTAAGGAATGCCATTAATTGATTCTGCAACATTGCTATTTTATAAATTATTCAGTTACTCTTTTAATACTCATGACTTCTTACTACTCTGTCATCACTACAATATCATTGTCTATAAACGTTAACTTAGATTAATTTAAAGTTTCTTTAAATAAAATCCTTATAGAAGGACAGATTTGATGATACCTTTAAAATTTTTAAGGTCACTTCTTTTAAACAACTAATTTCACTTCTTAGAATTAGTCCATGGAAAAACTTATCAGAATTTATATTTATCTATTTTGTTAGATGCTACTTTTTGTTTGCTTGTCTCTTACTATAGCACATTCATCAAGCAGCTATTCCGATTAGTAGGCTCTTTTTTTTTTTTATTGGAATAAAATTGCTTTACAATGTTGTGTTAGTTTCTACTGTACAATGAAGTGAATCAGCTATATGTATACATATATCCCCTCCGTCTTGGGTCTCTCTCCCACCCCCACCTCATCCCAGCCATCTAGGTTGTCACAGAGCACTGAGCTGAGCTCCCTGTGCTATAAAAGCAGGTTCCAACCAGCTATCTATTTTACACATGGTGAGGAGTTGGTTCTTGCACTGCTTGGTTAACAATTTTTACTATCATATGTATACTAAGTTGTTTGCAAAAGAATACCCTTTGCAACATTGTTCATAATAGGAAAAAAAAAAAAAAAAGAAAATATCCTAAATACCAGCTGAAGGAAACTGATTAAATAAATCATTGTACATGAACATTATGAATTACTGAATAGATATTTGAAGCTATTTTAAGTTTTATTGCTAACACGGTATGTTCAGGCATACCATCATGATGTATGAAAAGAATACAGAACTAAACACAGAGTATGACTTCAATTTACATTAAAAGGTTAAATAAACATGCATAAACACATATTTTCAGGTAAATTCACAATAAAAGTATACAAAGAAAATAAAACTCTTCTCCACTCTGGAAAGGAGAATGAGGCGATTCTATATGAGTAAAGAGTAAATTTTGTGTTTTACTTTATATTTTAGGTATTACTTGAATCTTATCTAATAGCAACAGTATCAACAGCAATAATAGCTAACATTTAGGGGTGGATTACTAATTGACAAGCATTTCCAAATTCCAAATGTTAACTCATTTAATTTTCATAAAAATACTATCAGACATCTGCAATTACCTCCCTTTAATATGTAAAGGAACTGAGGGGCAGAGAGGTTAAGTAATGCATCTGATGTCCGAAAAGCTAGTATTTCAAAAGGATATGAACACAACAGGTATGGGCCTGAATTTTCTTAATCACTACATTTCATGTAGTACTTGTGTAATTATTTTAATGCTTGAATACATTACAGAAATAGGAAAACAGAATTAATCTTACATTTTTTAAAAATAACACCATATAATAGGGTTATACTCATGTGATTATTGTTTGTCCTACTTGGTTTAAATGTAACTTTGTGCCCATTCTTGACAATGATAGCAGCTAATTGGAATTATTTTTAATTCAACTTCTTTTGCACCTGTTAGCTAGCCTACTACCTATGCAAATACCTTTCTAATGCAAGTATAAAATTGTTGTTATCTGGTTTCATAGTACTTTTCCATCAAAAGTACAATATTTTAGGTATAGTTTACCACAAGAATCACTACTTTCAAGACGTCTAAAACTATTTGAAATAGTACTTTTATCATATTCCACATTTGATTCTGTAATAACACAAAATGCATACAGATCTTTCTAAGATTTTGGAATTGTCTCCAAATTCCCTCACCTTACCTTTTAATATTTGTTTTCCCATTGTAGACTCCCTGCTCCAGCCAGGTTCACTTGACTGATTTTGCCTACTTATCATTTGCTCATTGCCACCTGAGACTAATTCAACAAACAGATGATATTTGTGAGACAGTGCTAGACACCACTGTGCATGTGACTTTTGCCCACTTGATATTCTTCTCTTTCTTTAAGAGCCAGCTCCCTTTCAAATTTATCCAAGATTTTTTTTTTTTTAATCAGATGTTTCTAACTATCACACTCTCTTTCTTGTTGCCCCTGGCCTACATGAGTGTGGTTTTCACCTTGTATATTTGCACTTGTTTGCACTCTGCTTTGTGAGCATGTGGAGAAAGCTGAAAAAAGTCCATGATCTTTATGTACAACTATGTTCATATGTTTATAAAAATTGAAGACTTTATCTTACATATTTCAAACGTGACCCTAGCCCATGGTTCCAGGTACTGGACAATCAGTAAAGTGTAGCTACCTCATGATGTGAAACTGAAATAGGGTAAATAAAAAAGAAGAGAAAATACAATAAACAATAGAGGAAAATATGCAAAAACTCAAGAGGAGAAAAAAAGAATAGAACTCAAAACAGAAAAGGAGATTAAATAAAGGGCATGATGACACAATCATGAAAATGAACTGTCCATACCCTTAGGTAAGATTAAACATGAATTTTGAAGAGAATTCCACCCTGCATGATTATTAGTCACAAAATTTTTAGAAATACTTCCTCTTATTTTACATAGCTAACAAGTCAGTCAAACTTAAGTGGATATCAATTTCCAAGTTCTAAAAAAAGAGATGTAATCCTATACATAAATTTATAATCCTTAAAGACATATCATACCATTTAAAATGTACTTGAATGTACTTCTGAGCTAAATAAACTTATGTGCCAAAGACAAGCTAAGAAATACTCAAAATTTAATTTAGAGGCTAATTTAATAACTCAGCATGTCATCCCGAGTCTTACAGATTACTTCATTATCAAAACCCCATAGGACACTTTATAATCAAGTAAACAAATTTTAGGAATTATTTAAAACACCTAAGATGACTAGAAGAATCTGTCATATCTAGATCAGTTCATTTTCGCTACAGTGTTTATATAAGCTTTGCTATGGCATGTTTTATTAATAAAGCAATAGTTATAAAGCAAGTTGAGGATAGTTTTATAGTAAAACAGTTCAAATTTACATTGAAATAACTGAGAATAACTGTATAACGTACAAAAAATAGTTTATTGAAAAACTAAGAACAGAAAACAGTTGGCTAAAATAAGCATTGCACATTTAAATGAATTTTACTTTCTATACCTTCCTAATACCAGATATTACATAGGAAGAATCGACTTCTTATTCAAATTACCCCCTGGATATGCCTTAATAACATCAAAATTAACATTTTGAAAACTAATGATTGTCTCTTTAATCTAACTCTTGACCTTTCCATGGATTTTCTATTTTAATTAATTAAATGATCATTCTTCCTGGCAGCCAAGCCATAAACCTAGAATTCATAAAAAACATTTATCATTTTTATTTATTATAATTATTTTTCCTGATTTTCTTTAGAGATTTTTAAAGATTTTTTTTTTTAAGATTTGGTTCATATTGAGAATTAAATCAGAAATTACTATTTGCTAAAAAGGACTGCACTCTCAAAACCACTCTCAAAAAACTCTCAAAACTGTATCAAACTAAACCATGATATCACAGACTATCTGAGGTCAAATTCCTTTTAGACCAGTTTGTTCAGAAATATTTATAAGGTTAGACCACAAACAACCTGAATTAATAGTAATTCAATATGGACTTACATATTTTAATGTAAGCATTGATTTCTCCAGCAACTTGCCTTGTTCATAAATTCTGACTAATCCTTGTTAAGACTAAAACACCCAAATCTAAAATCCCTGGTGCATTTTCCCCAACTTTCCTCTTTGGAGAAGATTTACAGTTCTTTTTGATTATAATAACCTTTGCTGAGGCAAATTGAAAGATGTTTTTTCTTAATCACAAGTATGTTTGCTATAGTCTTTGATTAGTACTGTTCCAGTACTGGCATTTCTTTTTAATTCTTTTTACAAATCTATTTTTCTGATTAAATTATTTATCTGATCATATATTTTTGAACCTATTAATCACAATTATTTTCATCTTAAACTCTATGTCTGATACTCTCAAAACTTGATTTATCTGTGAATATGTTTTTTATTTTCTATATTTTATATTTAGATCTTGGTTCTTGGGATCCTTGGTAATTTTTGATTAGATGTAATGGATTTTGCAGAAAAATTTCTACAGTCTCTGAAGCAGGAGTTCAACAAGAAAGATACAGTGAGAAGATAATGTCAATCTAATTAGCTACCTGGATTTTTGTTTGAAGATTTTGAATGACTCTATCTACTTCTGTTTTATTCTTACTCTTAGAATGCATCCTTCCAGGCTTTCAACTGACAACCTGGAGTGTTTAACAATACCTCTCCTCTTTAGCAGGTCCTTACCTCAATTTTTTTGTCTGAAACTACCCAGAATTTTGCTCTGTTTCAAAGACATCTTTCTTAACATCCTTCTCTGAAGAGCTTCAGAAATCAGCAAATACCTGAGAAAGTCACTGGAACCAACACTAAAGATCTCACCATGAAACACTGAAGCAGGTTGTTTTCAAAAGCTCACCAGAAAGCTGCAGCAATTCTCAGTTATATTAAATGTCTTGATTAGAAAACCACATCCTTGAAGAAGAGAGAGGAGTGAGGAAGTGAGAACAATGATACAACATATAAGAGAAATAGGTATGTAACTACTTTTAGTAATGCCATTCAAGATTACAGAATATTATCAGAGAAAATATATGCTATTTCCTCATGTATCCATAGGGTAAGTGGCTTCAGTTTTTCTAGTCTCTATTCCAAATGCAGTCTCTTAATTTGGTCCTCCAGAAATGAGGAGGAGTATATACTTTTATTGATAAGAACCTTGAAATTAACCTGCTCTGTATTCACTTTTTGGTGGAATAGATGTGTTAAACGTCAACTCACACAATAAAAGGTTCAGCTTCATGTAGTCTTGGATGTTTGTCCTTACACTAAGCTGATGGTCAAACTCAAGTCCATACCTGAGGTCTCATTGTGCAAGGAAGTATGCCAACTTGAGTGAACCAGAATGAAGAGTCTTTCCTCAGATCACTCATTATCTTCCACTTCTTAAGCAGAAATACAGTTCAATGGCCTTCCATAACTTTTCACTCTTCCAGATTTTCTGCTTGACTAGTGAGAAAATCAAGATAGGTTTGCATCGTGAGCCCAGCTGTCCTCAGTTCACAGGATAACTTCCGTAAATCCCTACTCTGACTGGTAAACCATGGTGACATATTAGGTCTCCTGGATTAGTGTCAATTCAGAGTCAGTGTTCAGTAATCCTTCAAGAGTCTGATTATTTCCTTTTACCAATGTACAGACACCCTGGTGATAGTCTATATGTCCCTTTACAGAAGTCTGGGAGAAAGATTAACTGTATAAAATTTTGGCAGTGTAGTGGGATCCTTCATTAATGAGACCTGACCTCTCCTTTATTAAGAGGAATTCTGTAAGCTGGCTCAAGTCTAGGAAATAATTAAGTAGGCCATGAATCTCTGTTTTCATGATTCAAGTTGGACTTTTGTTCACTTGTCCTAGAACGTCTCTACTTTTACAGATAAAGTAAGAATTCTAGGAACACTTTGATCAACTAGACAACACCATAGGTCTCTGCAAGTCACACTATTTTGATTACTGGTTTGATTCTGCTATCCATTATGGTAACCATGCCCACCTTGCGTTTGGTGACTAAGTGCTGGAACTTGACCCCTGACACCCAGGGATCCAATTATCTCCACTGCATTCAGATTTACCAATTCAGTGACAGCAGGTCCCACTGTAATTTCTGGCCTTTAGACGAGTAATCACAGAGCTCTTCAAGGATGCTGGGGCTCCCTCACAAATTTATTCCTCACAGTCTTGGTAAAACTTCTGTTCTCTAGTCCCTGGGTGAGAAGTCCTTAAATAATTAATCCTCTCTAACATTCCAATCTCCCTAAGCCTTTGGATTTCTTCCATTGTAGTATATATACCGCAACACTTCTGATATTTCAACTTCATTTAGTGTAGGCCAACTTTTGTTTGAGTCAACCAACTAAACAAACTATTTTTAAACCACCCAATTTGCAACATTATATCCTGAATCTCTGTTTAGTGGGCCCAAATCAATAAATTCAGCCTAACTCAACTTTATGTCCTTTCTACTTAATGTTTATTTCAACACATATTCCCGAGATTTTCATCTGTATAAATTGGAAAAATCATTTAGAATTTTTTGGAGTGCATCACACTTCCTCATGTGTCACATGCTTTGTACCTACCTTTAGAAAGCCACTGGAACTCGTGTTCAGTTATAGGTCTAGCAGCAGAGTGATGGGAGTGGGTCCTAAGGAGAATCAGCAATGTCGTGTAAGGCAATGACCTCAGAAGAAGCTATTATACTTTATTCAGAAAAAGTAAAGTGAATCTCCTCATTCAGAGATAATAGAGCTCTCTTTGCTAGCAAACATTCATCAGAATTTGGGGCTTAATGTCCCCAGTTTCACCAGGATCTCCTAATATGTTCCCATTCCAATTTTCAGGATCCTGTTCTTTTCTAATCAATGCCCTCAGTTTATCACAGACACTCTATGAGGTTAGATACTAAATTTCTGTAGTAACTAAGCTATTTGCTAAATGTGATTCTGGATTTGGTTCTCAGCATCTTAGTTCTGAATCTATAGGAGATAATGGTTTCTTTCAAGAAAGCAATAGTAAAATGACAGAGCAGAGAGATAACTATAAGAAAGAACTGATAAACAAAAGGGGGCATAGAGTTGATGATTTTGAAAAATCATCTCCAGATGGCAAAAAATGCTAAATTAAGAGATTTATTGTCCAGATACCATGCTCTAGAGAAAAGGCCAAAAGTGTGACTATACAGTCTTTTGCAGAAACCTTATAAGATCAAAAGTTCAAAGTCAGAATATTTTGTCACACAAAGGGGTCTTTTAAGAGATTAAGGGTATACCTCCTTGAACCTGTCAATCAAATTTTGGGGCTCCATAAGTCTTCGGAGTACTGTTCCTAAATCATCTCAAGAGAAGGCCAATATAAACAAAGGATTATATTAAAAGAATCTGTGGAAGCAGCTTTTATCTAATGAAGTGAAAGCTAGTAAAACCCATGGAAGATCCAAAAAGCATTTCAGAAAATTGTTCCAGCAGAAACACTGCCAATCTGCACTAAAAAGGACATAAAGAGTAAAAATTAAAAGGTATCCAAAATTCTACTGACAAGAAGATATTTGAAGAAATTATTCAGCAGCAAAACTCTGTGTGCTACCTTTCATGAAAAAGAAAGAAGGAATTAGAGGGTAGGAGCAAGATTCTACAAGGAACAGCCTAGGACCACTGTAAACTACTCTGAGGTCTCAAAACTCAATCAAGAAACCCCCAATCTTTGTCAGGTTAGAGTTCAGAACTTCAATGACTCGCAACATTTTTACCTCCCATTTGCCTCCTTTTGAACTGGAATTTAGAATGTGCTTTTTTTCCTAGACCTGTTCCACCATTGTATGTCAGGTTTGTTGGAGGCAATTATTTTGCCTCTTTAGTTTCACAGGTCACAGATGGAGAGATTTTGCTACAGGAGCAGTACTTAATGGATTATGGCCTAAAGCCTCATCTGCATCTGTACCTGGTTTATATGATGAGATCGTGCATATTGAGCAGATGTTGAAATGGTATGAAACTCTAGGAAACCTGGAACATGGTGAATATTAGGAGGGATATGAATCTTTGGGGATCAGAAGGAAGACTAAAAAAGACATACCCAAAAGTTATATCCAATGAGTAATGCCCTATAATCCCTCCATTTGAGTATGAGTAGACCTGTGACTCACTTCTTAACAGGTCAAATATGACAAAGGTGATAGGATGTTTCTCCCCTGATTATGTTACATTGTATAAGATTCTGACTTAGCCATTTGGAATAGACTTGCTCTCCTTCTATCCCTTCTGGCCTTGAAAAAGCAAATTTCTTTGATGTGGAGAAAGCCACATAGCAGGGAACTATGGGCAGCCTCTATGAGTTGAGGGCCTACAAATACAAGGAACTGAATTCTGCCAACAACCGCGTGAACTTGGAAGAGGACCCTGAGCCACAGAAAGATTGCAGCCCCAGCCAACACCTTTACTGTAGCTTTGTGAGCCCCTTAGCAAAGAGCCAACTAAGTCATGCCCAGACTCCTATCCCACAGAAAATGTGAGATCATAAATGTGTGTTTTCTTAAGCACAAATTTTCATATATTATTAGAAAATTAATACAATACCTACTCCAATTTAGTCAATATAACAAGAGGTTCGGATCAAGTAGAAGGTCTCCAAAGCAAAATCTGGCTCTAAAATTCATGATTTGGATGATGTGGCAATAAACTATAGTGCCAAGTACCAAATAAATTAATAGGTCATCCTTCAGATGCATTGGATTCCAGGATATCTATTCAATTTGTATTAGAACAAGGAATTTCCAAAATAACAAAATATAGATATGTTAGTTGAGTTCCATATCAATTACAGATGAATGCAAAATACATTTATAACTCTAACTTGCATTTAGAACATGGCAACTAAAAGAATCATAAGCTAATCAAATCACAACCTGAAGAAATTTTCATGAGAACAAGTTAGGTGTATATCACTCCCTGTGCTCAATACAGACAATTTCACAAAGATACATGGTTTTTAAATGTTATTCCAATGATTGTCAATGAGTGTAAAACTAACATAGCAGTGACCTAATTTAGAGAGCATGCTTGTAAATTATTGCACTGTTATTTTTATTACTTTACTTGATTTTCTATATATCACTATTATGTTTTTCTTCATGGTAAGTGATTGCTTCTGTAAAATAACCTTGATAACCAGTTGTAATTCTACATATTCACAAATTAAAACTAAATTTCTGAGAAAAAATTATGTAAGAAAGGTGAGGACAAATAATTTTTCTCTAAGAAGTTTCCAAAAAATTAACATTTTCCTCCTTGTAAATTCTCCAAGAAATTGTATGATTTTCTTATATATGGTAAACTTTATATAAATAAATGTATTAATATGGTACATAAAGGCATTTCAGTAAAAAAATGATGTCAAATAACCAAAGAGACATGGTGCCATAAAATAACAACAACCCCCCCACACACAATTTGATGTGATGTTATACAGCTTAAAAAAGTCTTGAACCAGCAACATTCAGATTTATTTAGACTTTTCTTATTAATCCTCAAAGAATTTTCGGAAATGGAAGACATGAATGATACTACTAAAAACTTTGGTGTCTTTGAGCACTCCTCCCTAATTCTAATACTGGGCAATAATAGAATGTATGTGTGATTTTAGAAGGACTCTGGATCACATGGTAAATATATTCAAAGAGTCCATGAAACCAAGAGTCAGGAACTAAACTCTCCATGGACTCCAATCTAAGTTCCAAAGCTCTAAGTAGAGTTTAAGCTTAATGCTCTCTTCCAGAAGGAATAGGAACTCCATGTCTGAAAGACAGCTACCATAGGAGATTTAAGCCTACATTTAACATTATCTTCATGGATGAGAAAAATTAAAATCAAAATAGAGATAATTACATAAACTTCACTTACCATAATATAAAGGAATTTATGGGTTTCTTAATTAGGTAAGACATTCTAAAAATAAAATAACAAACATGTTAGGAAAGGAAATTAGTAAAAAATCATGAAGAAATGGAAAACTTCAATAAAATATATTGAAATAATATAATTCAATATATTTAATATTGAATATATAATTCAATATATTGAATATATTCAATTTAATATTAATATATATTCAATATATTCAATTTAATATTGAATATTGAATATATAATTCAATATAATTTCAATATAAAATATATTGAAATAATAAATTCAAAATATATTGAAATAATAATTTCAATAAAATATCTAACATGATTATTAGTATATTGAATTTTGGACATAATCTCATGTAACTGAAGGTAAAAAATTATCTATAGTCCAAATCTTATACATCTTAATATCCTCCTCCATAGTTATCATACAGTGGATATTCAATCAAAATATGCTGTATGGCTGAATAATCCTTTCTTTTTTTCATTTTCTTTGTATTATATTTTATTATATTTCTTTATAATACAACCAGGGTGATTTTTGTCTCCTAGTGGATATTTGGCAATGTTTGGAGACAGTTTTGAATGTTATAATTGGGCAGGAGCTACTGTCATTTAGTGGAGACCAGGAATGCTGCTAAACATTCTATAATGCATAGAATTGTCCTCTATGCCCAAATTTATCTGGTCTAAAATGTAGTAGTGCTGTGGTTGGGAAACTCTGCTTTAAAGAAAGCAAAGTGTGAAATTATTTAATTGCTTGTAAGACATAAGCAAGATTGGTGCAAAACATTTATTAGACAATGATAAATGAGCATGTAGTTCATCAGGAATTCTTTCCTGGAATTAGACAGACAATTTCATATCAACACTACTTGATTTCCTCAACTGTTCCTGGATATGTTCTGCTGTAGACATAACATTTCAAAAAAAGATTAAATGTAAAGATGATGAAAATGTAGTAGAAATGGAGAATACATTGGCAAATCCTCTAATTCTAGAATGACAAAACAATTCTGATTGTCCTTATGAGAGATTAATTGAAAATGATTTGGATAGAAAAATAAGATAATTTATTGATATGAATATGGTAATATGAATAATTTGGTTTTCACAGCAATAATTTGAGTGCTGTGGCTTTTATGCTGAAAGTTTCCTATTAGAATATGAATCTAAAATTTTAAATGACTTATGTAGTAGGAACTCATGGCTGAATGACACAGACAAACTATTTTAAGGAGTCTTTTTAGGGATTCTAAATAAAATTAGACTTAGCAGGATCAAACCTAGAGATTTGATCAGAAATATAAATAGCCCAACACAAACTGCTTTGATTTTAAATAGTTGCACAGTAGTATACATCCTTGAAACATTTCTACTCCGTTACATTCATGATACATAAGAGAAATCCCAGTTGTAGTGTGCTTCAGTCATCCAAGTGCCAAATTCAAAATACAGATTTAAACAGCCATGTCTTATCTTTATCATCTCTTATTTTAAAGGAAGAAACATTAAGAAGATATTTGTTTGAAACATAATTTGCTGAAATTTAAATGGTAAGATGAAGTTATCTTAAGTCAGAGATTTGTCACTTGTTACTTTATCCCTAGTTCTTAGCACAGTGCCAGGCACAATAATTGGTGCTCAATGAATATGTAAATGGATGAAGATGATCATACTCATTGGTATGAGGATTGTGATGACTCATCTGCAACTGAATATCTATTTTACACTTCATATATTTAGAGGGCTTTTTAAAAAAAATTATCCACTACAGCCTTAGTAGTTTGTGCTTCCTCTTTGATTTACTGTATGCCAAAGCTGGCATCTTATTGCCTGTCTGGCTCATTTATTCCATGTTTTTCTTGCTATATGTACAAGGTACACCAAACCAAAATACACAGATACTGAACAATTCTATTTCAGGGTTAAATGAATAGGGTGGAGTCATTTATTTTATATAATTTATAGAACACCTGGTATTTTTCTAATACTCATCAATGTGAATATGAGTACAATAATTCAGAAACAAAACAAGGCTCATTAGTGTAGCCAATGTCAGAGTGCTTCAAATACTATTTCAACTGTAATACTTCACTGTATAGTTTTTGGGACCAAATATCCAAATTAAAAGTTAAAACTACCCTAGGGCATTGTGAAACTAACCTTTGGAGTAAATGACTGCTTTAGAAAGAAAGACAGGAGAAAATATATTGTGACTGATATCATACCTTTTACTATAGACACACCAATATGTTTCAGATAAATGAGAAAGGGATAAAATGGCTGACAAAGGCAGAAGGTTTATAATTCTTCTTGCTATTATCTCCTAAAGTTTGAGAAAGAGAGAGAATAGAGAAAATACATTGAAACCCCACTCATTTTCTTACTCCCTAGTTTCAGGAAGGAACTTAAGACAATGCTAAATCACATTAGGACTTCATTTGAATAATATAATAACGTTCTTTCTCCAAATTCAGAAACTTCAGGGATAGTTGTTTCTAATATCCTAACTGGAAAAGAAAAATAGTCAGTTGAAGACCATAACTGAGGAACAATTGAAATATTGGTGCATTACAATGACATGGCACACAGAGGATACTTTGCAACTTTCAGGAGATAAGAGATTAAATTTGTACACCATGATATATCAAAGGGGAGATTGTTCATGGTATTATGTTATCAGAATTGAGGATAAGCTGGCACAATTTAGCCACTAGCCAAGGGTGATACAAGAGATCTGCATCAGAAATGTTCTGTCCTTGGTAGCATTGGGGCCTCTAAGATTTTCTGGAATCAAGGACATCAGGTGAAATGGGGTGGTTAATGTTAAGTGCTTTGTACGTTGTATCTCTTTTGATCTTATCTTCCTATAAACAGTCCATGATATATTTAGAGACAAAGGAGTTAATGGAGAGGGGAATTGTTTTATTTTCCAATGACTAAGAGGAGACTCAAATTAATGCTAATAGGAAAGAAAGAAGGTTGGGTAATTATATTTATATTTGCATTATCCCCACACCTCAATGACAAGTTATCATCTTTATCTCTCTTGTTACAAAAGTTCTTGGAGGTATTTTGATCCCTTGAAACTATGGGATAAAATTACATTAACATAAACTTATGGGAGACCTTCAGGATAGTGGAGAAGTAAGATGTGGAGATCACCTTCCTCCCCACAAATACATCAAAAATACATCTACATGTGGAACATCTCCTACAGAACACCTACTGAATGCTGGCAGAAGACCTCAGACTTCCCAAAAGGCAAGAGAATCCCCATGTACCTGGGTAGGGCAAAAGAAAAAAGAAAAAACAGAGACAAAAGAATAGGGACAGGACCTGCACCTCTGGGAGGGAGCTGTGGAGGAGGAAAAGTTTCCACACACTAGGGAGCCCCTTCACTGGCGAGGCGGGGGTGTGGGCTGGGAGGAAGCCTCAGAGCCACAGAGGAGAATGCAGTAACAGAGGTGCAGAGGGTAAAGTGAAGAGATTCCCGCACCAAGGATTGGTGCTGACTGCACTCACCAACATGAGACACTTGTCTGCTCACCCACCAAGGCGGGTGGGGGCTGGGAGCTGAGGCTTGGGCTTCGGAGGTCAGATCCCAGAGAGACCCTTCACAGAGGGCTGGCTGTGTGAAGACAGATTGAAGGAGGCTAATGTGCCCCAATTGGCTGGGAGGGAGTCAGGGAAAATGTCTGGACCTACCTAAGAGGCAAGAGACCATTGTTTTGGGGTGCATGAGGAGAGGGGATTCCTTCCCTCTGTGCCCACAGAAGTCAGAGCACCACCTAAGCGAGCTTCAGAGATGGGCGTGAGCCATGGCTACCAACTAGGATCCCAGAGACAGGCATGAAACACTAATGCTGCTGCCACTGCCACCAAGAAACTTGTGTGAAAGCACAGGTCACTACCCACACCCATCCTGGGAGCCTGTGCAGCATGCTACTGCCAGGGTCCCAAGATCCAGGGACAATTTCCCCAGGAAAACACACAGTGCACCTCAGGCTGTTACAACTTCATGTCAGCCTCTGCTGTCACAGGCTTGGGCCTCATTCCAACTATGACTACTCTACCCCTCCCTCCTCCTGGCCTGAGTGAGCAAGAGCATCCTAATCAGCTGCTGCTTTAACCCCCTCCTGTCTGGGCAGGGAACAGACACCTGAGGGTGACCTACACACAGAGTTGGGGACAAAACCAAAGCTGAAACACAAAAGCTGGGCAAACAAAAAGGAGGAAGGGAAATTTCTCTCTGCAACCTCAGGAGCAGCAGATTAAATTCCAACAATCAACCTGATGAATCCTGCATCTGTGGAATACATGAATAGGCAAAGAATGTACCCAAAATTGAGGTGGTGGATTTTGGAAGCAGCTGCAGACTTGGGGTTTGCTTTCTGCGACTGATTTGTTTCTGATTTTTATCCTTATCTTAGTTTACTTTTTAGTGCTTGTTATCATTGGTGGATTTGTTTATTGGGTTGGTTGCTCTTTTTTAAAATTATATTAATTTATTTTTTAATTTTATAATTTTATTTTTGTTTTTTTTTTTTTCCTATTTTTTCATTCTTTTCTTCTGAACCATGTGGCTGGCAAGGTCTTTTTTGCTCTGGCTGGGTGTCAGGTCTGAGCCTCCGAGGTGGCAGAGCTGAGTTCAGGACATTGGACCATGACAGACCTCACGGCCCATGTAATATCAATTGGCAAAAGCTCTCCCAGAGATCTCCATCTCAACACTAAGACCCAGCTCCACTGAACGGCCTGCAAGCTCCAGTGCTAGATGCCCCATGCCAAACAACAAGCAAGACAGGAATACAACCCCATCCATTAGAAGAGAGGCTGCCTAAAGTCATACTAAGTTCACAGACACCCCAAAACACACCAGCAAATGCGGCACTGCCCACCAGAAAGACAAGATCCAGCACCACACACCAGAACACAGGCACCAGTCCCCTTCCACCAGGAAGCCTACTCAAGCCAGTGAACCAACCTCACCCAATGGGGACAGAAACCAAAAACAATGGGAACTATGAAGATGTAGCCTGTGAAAAGGAGACTCCAAACACAGGAAGTTAAACAGAATGAGAAGAAAGAGAAACACGCAACAGATGAAAGAGCAAGGTAAAAACCCACCAGAGAAAAAATGAAGAGGAAATAGGGAGGCTACCTGAAAAAGAATTCAGAATAATGATAGTAGAGATGATCCAAAATGTTGGAAATAAAATGGAGAAAATACGAGAAAGGTCCTTTAAAAATGACCTAGAAGAACTAAAGATGATGAACAACAAAATAAATGAACTTGAAAATTCTCTAGAAGGAATCAATAGCAGAATAACTGAAGTAGAAGAATGGATAAGTGATCTGGAAGATAAAATAGTGGAAATAAAAGCTGTAGAGCAGAATAAAGACAAAAGAATGAAAATAATTGAGGACAGTCTCAGAGACTTCTGGGACAACATTAAATACAATGACATTTGAATTATAAGGGTCCCAGAAGAAGAAGAGAAAAAAAAAAGGGTCTGAGAAAATATTTGAAGAGATTATAGTTGAACAGTCTCCTAATATGGGAAAGGAAATAGTCAATCAAGTCCAGGAAGCGAGAAGAGTCCCATACAGGATAAATCTAAGGAGATACACGCCAAGATACATATTAATCAAACTACCAAAAATTAAATACAAAGAAAATATATTAAAGCAGCAAGGGAAAAGCAACAAATAACATACAAGGGAATCCCCATAAGGTTAACAGCTAATCTTTCAGCAGAAACTCTGCAAGCCAGAAGGAAGTAGAAGGACATATTTAAAGTGATGAAAGGAAAAACCTGCAACCAAGATTAGTCTACCCAGCAAGGATCTCATTAAGATTCAATGGAGAAATTAAAACATTTACAGACAAGCAAAACCTAAGAGAATTCATCACCAACAAACCAGCTCTACAACAAATGCTAAAGGAACTTCTCTAGGCAGGAAACACAAGAGAAGGAAAAGACCTACAAAAACAAACCCAAACAATTAAGAAAATGGTAATAAGAACATACATGTCAATAATTACCTTAAATGTAAATGGATTAATTGTTCCAACCAAAAGACATAGACTGGCTGAATGGATACAAAAACAAGATCAGTATATATACTGTCTATAAGAAACCCACTTCAGACCTAGGGACACATACAGACTGAAAGTGAGGGGATGGAAAAAGATATTCCATGCAAATGGAAATCAAAAGAAAGCTGGAGTAGCAATTCTCATATCAGACAAAATAGTCTGTAAAACAAAGACTATTACAAGAGACAAAAAAAGGACACTACATAATGGTCAAGGGATCAATCCAAGAAGATATAACAATTGTAAATATTTATGCCCCCAACATAGGAGCACCTCAATAGAGAAGGCAAATACTACCAGCCAGACATGAAAGGGAAAATCGACAGTAACACAATCATAGTAGGGCACTTTAACACCCCACTTTCACCAATGGACAGATCATCCATAATGAAAATAAATAAGGAAACACAAGCTTTAAATGATACATTAAACAAGATGGACTTAATTGATATTTATAGGACATTCCATCCAAAAACAACAGAATACACATTCTTCTCAAGTGCTCATGGAATATTCTCCAGGATAGATCATATCTTAGGTCACAAACCAAGCCTTGGTAAATTAAAAAAAATTGAAATACTATCAAGTATCTTTTCCGACCACAATGCTGAGAGACTAGATATCAATTACAGGAAACAATTTGTAAGAAATAGAAACACATGGAGGCTAAACAACACACTACTTAATAAACGAGATCACTGAAGAAATCAAAGAGGAAATCAAAAAATAACTAGAAACAAATAACAATGAAAACACGATGACCCAAAACCTATGGGATGCAGCAGAAGCAGTTCTAAGAGGGAAGTATATAGCAATGCAATCCTACCTCAAAAAACAAGAAAAATCTCAAATAAATTTCCTAACCTTACACCTAAAGCAATTAGAGAAAGAAGAGCAAAAACAACAACAACAACAACAACCCCAGAGTTAGCAGAAGGAAAGAAATCATAAAGATCAGATCAGAAATAAATGAAAAATGAATGAAGGAAACAATAGCAAAGATCAGGAAAACTAAAATCTGGTTATCTGAGAAGATAAACAAAATTGATAAGCCATTAGCCAGATTCATCAAAGAAAAAAGGGAGAAGACTCAAATCAACAGAATTAGAAATGAAAAAGAAGTAACAACCAACACTGCAGAAATACAAAGTATCATGAGAGATTACTACAAGCAACTCTATGCCAATAAATTGGACAACCTGGAAGAAATGGACAATTTCTTAGAAAAGCACAACCTTCTGAGGCTAATACAGGAGGAAATAGGAAATATAAACAGACCAATCACAAGTACTGAAATTGAAACTGCGATACAAAATCTTCCAACAAACAAAAGCCCAGGACCAGATGGCTTCACAGGCAAATTCTATCAAACATTTAGAGAAGAACTAACACCTATCTTTCTCAAACTCTTCCAAAATATAACAGAGGGAGGAACACTCCCAAACTCACTCTACGAGGTCACCATCACCCTGATACCAAAACCAGACAAACATGTCACAAGAAAAGAAAACTGCAGGCCAATATCACTGATGAACATAGATGCAAAATTCCTCAACAAAATACTAGCAAACAGAATCCAACAGCAGATTAAAAGGATCATACACCATGATCAAGTAGGGTTTACCCCAGGAATGCAATGATTCTTCGGTATACGTAAATCAGTCAGTGTGATACACCATATTAATAAATTGAAGGATAAAATCCCTATGATAATCTCAATAGATGTAGAAAAAGTTTTCAACAAAATTCAATGCCTATTTATGATACAAACTCTCCAGAAAGTAGGCATAGAGGAAACCTACCTCAACATAATAAAGGCCATATACGACAAACCCACAGCCAACATCATTCTCAATGGTGAAAAACTGAAAGCATTTCCTCTAAGATCAGGAACAAGACAATATTGCCCACTCTCTCCACTACAATTCAACATAGTTTTGGATGTTTTAGCCATGGTAATCGGAGAAGAAAAAGAAATAAAAGGAATCCAAATAGCAAAGGAAGAAGTAAAACTGGCACTGTTTGCAGATAACATGATCCTATACATAAAGAATCCTAAAGATGCTACCAGAAAACTACTAGAGCTAAACAATGAAGTTGGTAAAGTAGCAGGATACAAAATTAATGCTCAGAAATCTCTTGCATTTCTATACACTAATGATGAAAAATCTAAAAGAGAAATTAAGGAAACAATCCCATTTACCATTGCAACAAAAAGAATAAAATACCTAGGAATAAACCTACCTAAGGAAACAAAAGACCTGTATGCAGAAAACTATGACACTGATGAAAGATATTAAAGACAATACAAGCAGATGGAGAGATACACCATGTTCTTGGATTGGAAGAATCAACTTTGTGGAAATGACTCTATTAAACAAAGCAATCTAAAGATTCAGTGCAATTCCTATCAAACTACCACTGGCATTTTTCAGAGCTAGACCAAAAAATTTCACAATTTGTATGGAAACACAAAAGACCCTGAATAGCCAAAGCAATCTTGAGAAAGAAAAACGGAGCTGGAGGAATCAGGCTCACTGACTTCAGACTATACTATAAATCTATAGTAATCAAGAGGGTATGGTACTGGCACAAAAACAGAAACATAGATCAGTGGAACAGGATAGAAAGCCCAGAGATAAACCCATGCACATATGGTCACCTTATCTTTGATAAAGGAAGCAAGAATACACAATGGAGAAAAAACAGCCTTTTCAATAAGTGGTGCTGGGAAAATTGGACAGCTACCTGTAAAAGAATGAAATTAGAACACTTCCTAACACCATACACAAAAATAAACTCAAAGTGGATTAAAAACCTAAATGTAAGTCCAGACACTATAAAACTCTTAGAGGAAAACGGGCAGAACACTCTGACATAAATCGTAGCAAGATCCTTTTTGACCCACCTCTTCGATAAATGGATATAAAAACAAAAATAAACAAATGGGACCTAATGAAACTTAAAAGTTTTTGCACAGCAAAGGAAACCATAAACAAGACAAAAAAGCAACCCTCAGAATGGGAGAAAATATTTGCAAACGAAGCAACTGACAAAGGATTAATCTCCAAAATATACAAGCAGCTCATGCAGGTTAACATCAAAATCAAACAACCCAATTAAAAATGGGTGGAAGACATAAATAGACATTTCTCCAAAGAAGATATACAGATTGCCCACAAACACATGAAAGGATGCTCAGCATCACTAATCATTACAGAAATGCACATCAAAACTACAGTGAGATATCACCTCACACCGGTCAGAATGGCCATCATCAAAAAACCTACAAACAATAAATGCTGGAGAGGGTGTGGAGAAAAGGGAGCCCTCCTACACTGTTGGTGGGAATGTAAATTGATACAACCACTATGGAGAACAGTATGGAGGTTCCTTAAAAAATCTAAAAATAGAACTACCATATGACCCAGCACTCCCACTATTGGGCATATACCCTGAGAAAACCATAATGCAAAAAGAGACATGTACCACAACGTTCATTGAAACACTATTTACAACAGCCAGGACATGGAAGCAACCTAAGTGTCCATGACAGATGAATGCATAAAGAAGATGTGGCACATGTATGCAATGGAATATTACTCAGCCCTAAAAAGAAACAAAATTGAGTTATTTGTAGTGAGGTGGATGGACCTAGAGTCTGTCATACAGAGTTAAGTAAATCAGAAAAACAAAAACAAAAACAAAAAAAACCAGATACCGTATGCTAACACATATATATGGAATCTAAAAAAAAAATGGTTCTGATGAATCTAGGGGAAGGACAGGAATAAAAACACAGACATAGAGAATGGACTTGAGGACATGGGGAGGGGGAAGGGTAAGCTGGGACGAAGGGAGGAGAGTAGCATTGACATATATACACTACCAAATGTAAAATAGATAGCTAGTGGGAAGCAGCTGCATAACACAGTGAGATCAGCTCAGTGCTTTGTTACCACCTAGAGGGGAGGGATAGCGAGTGTGGGAGGAAGGTGCACGAGGGAGGGGACATGGGGATATATGTATATGTATAGCTGATTCACTTTGTTATACACCAGAAACTAACACAAAATTGTAAAACAATTATACTCCAATAAAGATGTTAAAAAACTATAAACTTATAACATATAAACATGATGTTAAAATTGACTAAGTTTGTAGGAGTCATCACATCTGGCTAACTTCTGGAATATGAATGTGTTAATGAAAGGGTATTCAAAGGTCACAATAAAAGAAGTGTTTGCAAGTGTAGCTTCTCTCTTTAAGTCTGCCACAATGTCTTGAAACGTGCAACCAGCTACTTAGAAGAAACATTTTGTACGAAAAAAAGGAAACTAAAGAAGATAGATATGAAAGGAGAGAAACCTCCTTTAAACTGGACTGTGCTTTGGGCCAGTAAGAAGGTGGTTCAAGGGAGTTTCTAGGCAAGAGACCCAGGCAAAGTGAAATAACCCTTTTTAAGAGTGTAGTGGCTTTAAGGAGTATAGTTTCGATATTGAACTGCAGCAGATATGCCCAGAAAGAATTCCAGAAAGGACTTTGTTTCATCAGTGGCCAATTCAGTAAAAGGATGATGTTAACTTCAACTGGGGTTGGAGGCAAAGGTGAATTGAGTAGGTAAAAGTTGAAACCCCTGATCAGTGTGCAGTAGAGTCAAGTTGAAAAATGGAACACTATCATGCATTTTTAAGTGTTTTGTACCTCCCAGTATAGCAGAAGAGTTTTGCTCTCTAACCTATGAGTTTTGCTAGAAACACTGCCAATGAAAGATATTGAATAAGAATAGTGAAAAGGCCCTAGTCCCATTGTAAGATTCCTATTTTAGATGAGAGACTCCCAAGCTCCTGGGAGGTAACAGTAGACAACTACTAGGGCTGGAATCACACAATCTTAATTGATTGTTTCCTATGATTCAGGTACTGGTAAGTTAAGTGCATTTTATGAATCATTTTATTTAATCATAACTCTATAGAGAGTTGTATTTCTATTTAATATATGAAGGAAATAAGGCTTTAAGCAATGAAGTGTTATACAAAAATCCCAAATATGTTAATAGCAAAGATGGGATAAAAAACAAGGTATATCTCTTTCCAGAGCCTGTGTACTATATACTATAGACTATAGTATATAGACTATATACTATACTCTACGTTGGTGAACCATGCAATTTGTAAGTCACTCAGATTTGCTTTGGTATAGAAACCACCAAGGGGCTAGATGCACACCATTGTGAATAACATTTAGCACATTTGTGTAGTTAGAATCTCCGCTTGACCCATAAGCTCTCAACAGAGAGAATTTCCAGAATAATAATAAGCATGAAGCAAATACAACATTAGACTTAAAAGAAGAAAAGAAACTAAAATCACTAATAAAGCAATACAAGTATAGTATTTATAATTTGTTTTTTTTTAAGTCATTATTAGTACAATGCATGTGAAAATATATGAAGTGGAGAATAATACCCTGGAAAGGAAATGTTTGGCTGCAGACTCTCAAAGCATTCCCTCCCTTTACCTAGTGACATTCCTGGGAATAAAGAAGGCAGATAACCCCATTGAAAGTCTCCTTGTAAATATACTGACGTCAGACCTTCTGGCGTTTTGTGCTCAGGTCTTAATTTATAAAGATAACTGAGTGATCACACTGTGAAGTCAATGCTATTGAAAGAAAAATTTAATGTTACTTCCATTTCCCATAGAAACAAGAGACATGGCTCACCACACAGATCCACAGGAAAAACACCAGGTTTTGGTCAGGAAGCAGAAGCAGAAGTGAGGAAAAACCCATGTCTTTACTGGAGTTTCTACAAGAAAGGCAAAGCAAGACAGGGTAAACAGTTTAGGATTGGGTGGTTTGAATAAAGTTGGCTGGCTTTGGGCTATACGGGTGGTCTCTAGTTGCCTGGGACCTGGCCTTGGGATAATTAAGACAGAAAGCTACTGCCTGCTGGGGTATATGAGCCAGCTAGAGGAGGAATGGATCTGGATTGATTAATTTGCATATCAAAGGTTTGCAGGCCAAGTCCCTTGCCATCTCTAAGAACTGGCTAGCCCAGAAGGGACAGTCTCCTCATCCAGAAAGTTTTTTAAGATGGCAAAACATGTGACACAGGTGTGATGGACCCAGGAGTGATCTCCTTGGAGCTCTGGAGCATTTCATCAGCCTGGGATTCCACCCATTTGAGCTGGCAATGGGCCCTATTGTTTCTAGGACACCTAGAATTCATCATTTGTGCCTGGCTCGTTTTATTCACTTATACTTCTAATTTCTTTGTAGTCGAGTCATTTCCTGTTTAAATCTCTTCAGCTTTTCCTCTTCAACCCAGAACTGACTGATATCTCTGCTCTGCAGTGCATGAAAGATTCTTCTCAAAAGTAAGCCATTTGTGGGATGTTAGTCTGTCATGTGAAAAAAGACAAAGTAATCAAGAGATTCAGTTAGCCCACCTGATTTTCAGCTCTTATTCAACACCCTGAGGCCTTTTATCCAATCACTCATGTTTAACCACTTGTACTAGGAACAAATGTTAGGGTGACCTCACAGAGTCTATAACTGAAATGAACAGAGGAATCAGCAGTCAGAGCGACCCAAGGAAAACTGTGGGCAACTCAGGAATCTTAATTTAATTTTCACTTAGAGTTCTCAATCAAAAATTTAAAATATGATTATAAAAATAATATCTACTCCTGATGGAAAATTTGGAAAAACAGAAATATAAAACAGGAAAAAACACAAGTCCACCACTGACATATATTGGGTGTATTTATTTTCATTCTGTGTTCTCTGCCCACATGAATGTATAAAATTGAGATCATACTATATATACATGGTTTTATGTTAATTTTTATCTAACACTATATTATAGTCATTTCCCATGTTATAAAGCATTGTAAACATTGATTTTAATGACTGTATAACATTTCATCCTACAAGTAAATTTATTTAAACATTCCCTTTATTGGGGCACTTAAGTTGTTTACAGTTGTTTTTTCATTTGTTTTTTGTGGGAGTTTTGTTTTTGTTTTTTTGAAGTAACACTGTAATGAATATCTGTACATATAAATATTTTACTACAATTAAATTTATTTGCTAAGGAAAAGAAAGGTTTGAAAACATCATAATATACAGAAAATAAATATATATAAAACAATACACCTGACAAATAAACAAATAATATTTTCTAGCAAGAGAGTCCTCATCTAAGGCATGCTTTTAGCAGAATCTATCTGATCTGTCTACTATTGCCTATGCAGGGATCCGCAAACCATGACCCATGAGTTAAGAATGTTTTGACATTTCTTAAGTGTTGTAAAAATAGAATACAAAGATTAACAAAGACTATATGTGGCCCACAAAGTCTAAAATATTGACTGTCTGGCTCTCGACAGAAAAAAAATAAAATTTCTAACCCCTGAATTATTGTAACCAAACAACAAATCTATGGATTTATGGGGAAAAATAAATTTGCTAGAAGCATCAACATTAGGAAGTAAAACTGTTCTGCTACATTAGGAGGCACAAAACACTTAAAAATGCATGACTATGTTATATTTTTCAACTTAACTACACATGTTGATCAAGGGTTTCAATTTTTACTTATCAAATTCACCTATGGCTTAATGTGGAAAATGTCACTTAAGCAATGTACCTATCAGAATATAAAATGGAGATATTTCATGACCAAAACAACTTATTTCTGCACAACTGATGTGATGAAATACGGAGCTTAGAGACCTTTTATGTTGATATGGGCCAGAGAATGCCCTAATATGGCAAGAAAAAAACCTGGGGAGCTATATTTGTGGTCCTTATGCCTCCCTCTGCTTTGTCAGCGCTCACAATTAATTGTATCTTTGATATTGTTAGTAAAGTAAACTAATTAAGGGCCTTGATTTCTTAATTCTCTAATAATTTGATCTTTAGTGTTAATTCACAGTTTCTGTTCAATCATTTTCATATATAAAAATGTAATGGTTATGTTTTATAGAAAGAAAAACTAAAGAGTGAAAAAGGAATACTGCAAACCTGAGCATTTAGGATTATATTATGGACTAAATGTTCATGTGAAATCCTCAAATTTATATATTGAAGCCCTAATCCCCATTGTGATTGTATTTGGAGGTGGGGCCTCTGGGAGATAATTAGGTTTACAGGAGGTCATGAGAATGGGACCCTCATGATGGGATTAGTGTCCTTATAAGAAGAGACACCAGAGAAAGGGCTCTTTTTCTCTCTCTAATATGTGAGGACATATCAAAAAAAGATGGCCCTCTGCAAGCCAGAGAGAGGTCTCACCAGAGCCCGACCATGCTGACACCCTGATCTTGGACTTCCAGCCTCGAGGACTGTGAGAAAATAAATTTCTGTTGTTTAAGCCACCCCAGGTCTTCAGTATTTTGTTATGATAGTTCAAGCTAAGACAGATTTCACCCAGGATACTCGTGCTAGAATAAGGACATGGTAATATTGAAAAGCTGACTAGGCCAGTGCTGATGCAGGGATAATGCATGATGATAATGTTGACTAGAATTACGTCTACCAAATGAACATTGAACAGATGAAGATGGATGTTGTACACATTGCAATAATTGGTATTATTTTTCCTGACTTCATGTGGGAGGCAGGAGTTAGGTCCTCAGTGTCTGATGTCAGTCTAACAGGCAGTGAGCCATCAGCCTTAGATGTCAGAGAATGAGATGTTGTTAGCTCCACTTCATCTTGAATTTTTTTGTGTATATACACACTGCGGCTGGTGATTTTTTTAAAAAATGGTGATAGGTAGCCATCATGTATGTTAAGCTGCTTGTCATTTTCTTGAAACAATATCAATTGATTCTTAATACTGGCTGGCATTTCCTGTATGATAATTCATCATTTCCTAGAAATATAATCTTTAAGGTTTGGGTTTTTTTTTTAAACCTCATTGTTAATGTTTTATTCTAGTCCTTAAGTAATCAATCTCTTCTTTCAGGATGCTGATGAAGCTATCACAATCTGTTACTCCATCCACTTACTTAAATTTTGTTTTTTCATCTTTATAAATTGTTGGATTCATTCAAATGTTATTTATATGGCTTTCACCAAAATTGTTTAAATTGTTCAGATTTGGGTTTTTTAAATTGTTTTTTAAAATATAACGAGGCATTAACATATACACACTATATATAAAATAGATGATCAATAAGGACTTACTGTAAAGCACGGGGAACTCTACTCCATACTCTTGTAATAACCTATGTGAGAAAAGAATCTGAGAAAGAATAGATATATGTATATGCATAACTGAATCACTTTGCTGTACACCTGAAATTACCACAACATTTTAAATCAACTATACTCTGATATAAAATAATTTAAAAATAAATAAATAAATAAATATAATGATGCAAAGATCAATATTTAAGGGCTGGCAGTATTCTATCTCTTTGAGATCCATACCATAGTAATGTAGAATCTGAAGAATGTAATCCACAAATATGTGACTTTGAACCTGAAAACAGACCTTGGAGAATACGCAAGGATGATGTGGTAATTTCCAGCTAGAGATGGGAGAGGTTATGTCATATTATGTATAAACTGTAGTTCTTCACGGGGCCAGGAACATTGTATATGACTAGTGACATTGCAATCATTTCTTTTCTAGGGTACCAATTGCTCTCCAGGATTAGACACCTGTGTCACTCATGTGGTTGTAAAGCTGTGGTCACAGTTTGTTGTTGTTTGACCATCAGAGTAGAAATATGCATTTTTGGAAAGGCAACGTAATTTATTTACTTTCCTTTTATTATTTATGTATTTATTTTGGGTACACATGTAATAATATTTGAGTAAGTCAAAGGATATAATTTTACAGTAAAATATACATGCTTTTCTTAAATTCGTTTTGCATGTTTTCTTTTCGGTGAAATTTTCAGTGATTTTTTTTAAAGCTATACCGCATAATCATTTATTTGTATCACAATGGAGTTTCAAGTGTTCAGATGATTAAATGAGTTGTCCCTTGAGGAATAGCAAAAAGGGAAACACTATTGTGCTGCTTCATTAGACTCACACGTAACCAAATAATGAAGGAAAACCAATCTGAAACTAACAGTAAGAGGTCACCTTATTAAAACTATCCAAGTCAACTTAAAACAAATGAATGCGATATAAAAGTTAAATATCTGTAGCATTTTTCATCATTGAATATGGTTAGAATTTTAAAGTTTGTTTATTAAAAAATGTTGATTCTCATTGGGTACTTTATAAATTTATCTATCTATCTATCTATTTATTTATTTATTTATGGCTGCGTTGTGTCTTCATTGCTGAGCACGGGCTTTCTCTAGTTGCAGCAAGTGGGGGCTACTCTTAGTTGTGGTGTGCAGGCTTCTCATTGCAGTGGCTTCTCTTGTTGTGGAGCATGGACTCTAGGTGTAGGGGCTTCAGTAGTTGTGGCTCACAGTCTCTAGAGCACAGGCTCAGTAGTTGTGGCACATGGGCTTAGTTGTTCCATGGCATGTGGGATCTTCCCAGACCAGGGCTTGAACCTGTGTCGCCTGAATTGGCAGGCAGATTGTTAACCACTGCACCACCGGGGAAGTCCCTTATTGAGTGCTGTTTTATATTTGGGTAGGCAGCCTTAGGCTTAGTTTCAGTTTCTAGTTTTGTTTTGGTTTTTTTTTTAATCTATTTAAAGTCCACTACAAAGACTTACACTAGTTGTAAATTCACACTTTCACATTTTCAATATACATTTACTGACAATTACTGTGATTCGGGATATTTAGCTTGATAATAATATCAAAGACCTGTATTAACAAACCACTTAATATTTGCTAAGCTCTGTTGAAATGTTTTACAGGTACTAACTCATTCCCTTTTTGCAACAACACGTAGAGCTAAATGCTATTACAAGCACATTTAAAGTAAAGAAACTGATTATCAGAGAAGTTAAATTATTTGTCCAAGAGCACATTGAGAAATTAGCAGAGACAAGACTCAAACCCATGCATGTTAGAACTTTGCTCTTAACCAGTGAGCAAAATGTAATAATTAAAAGATGGTTTAATAACAGAACACACCAGATATATGAACAGTGCCCTGGTGCCTCAGAAAATAGTCAGTCTGGTAGAGAAGGCTTTCAGAGAGGTCATAACCGAGTAAAATGAATGAGTTGCAGTTTGCCAGAGAAAGAAAGAAACTGGAATATTCTAGACAGGAAAAACACAACATGTGTAAATCCAAGGCCACGTGAAATAACGGGGCTTGATTAGGAAAAGCTGGGAATTGTGTGGGAAGAGTGGTGTAACTGATGCTAAGAGAGTGTGGGTGGGAGAAAGCCAGAAGCTCAGTTAGTCTTTTGTGTAAATAATGTAGTTGTAATCATCTGTACAACCTTTCTCATGTACTAAACTTTAAGTGCCCTGATGGTAGGGAACATTTCTGTATGGTTTACTGTACTCCCAGCATCTACCTCAATGTCTCTTGTTTTTCAATCAATATATATTAAATGAATCAATGAGTGATGAAGATATGACTTGATGGATGCATTGGGGTTCTTTGAGGTTCTTTTGAAGGTTCGTTGGTTATAAAGGAGAGTGACAAGATTGCACTTTTTTGCTTGCTTTTTTCTTTTTTTTTTGGCCATGTCCCACAGCTTGTGGGATCTTAGTTTCCACGACCAGGGATTGAACCTGGCCCAACAGTGAAAGCACCGAGTCCCAACCACTGGACCGCCAAGGAATTCCCTGCTTGATTTTTTAGAAACATAACTATGGGAGTAGTTTTGTAGGAGCCTTTGGAAGTAGCCTCTCTTGGAGATAAATGATAATTTATACATAAATATGCTTCTACAATACTGCTGCTGAGTAAATCATGAGAACTCTCTATTTCCTCCTGTAAAATGAGGGGGTGAGATAATCAGGTAATCCTGCTCAGCAAGTGTGTAGCATGAATTAGAGCCTGTGAGCATGGGTCTTACTGTGTTGAGAGTTATACAATGAGCAAGATTTGCATAGCAGAGCACCCATGGCTGGGGCCTGGGAAGCACAGGGAGATCAAGCAGGGGCCATTTATGATAAAAACCACAAAACCAACTTTAGAACGGTTATACTTGACTTATGTCCAGGTTGGGATCAGGGACAAGATGACTTTAGCACTTTGGATAAGTCCTAGAAAAGAATTTTCCTAAGGAAAATATCACTGTCTAAAATCTTTGAAAACAGAATTTGTAGTCTGGACCATAGGCCTCCTTATTCCAGCAATTTACTGATATATTGCATAAAAATCCTCTTTTGTCCAACCAGCCCATCCCAACTCACAATTCTTTTAATAATAGCTAAAGAAACTAGGGCCTCCAAAAGATAATAGATGAACAATAGACGAACTAACAGTGGGAGAATTCCAAATAGTTTCAACTGTTTTAGATCATGATTTTTTTATGATTCAAAGCATAAATTGTTTTCCAAAAAGAAATTCTTCTTTAATAAAATAACGATTTAAAATAATTATTTTCTTTTAAATATGTAAGAAAAATAAATTAATGAGTAAAATTGATAATGATATTAATTCTAGAAGAGTAATTTATAGAATACCTGCTCTTATATTATCTCCACAGACAACCTGTAAATCAGAAATCCTGTATTTCTCTTCTTATTGTGTAAAAGATGACACTGAAGGAAGCAGGAAGTTTTAAGTGATTTACCCCAAGTTACACAATCATAACAAAATTTAGAACTAAATATCAAATTTTCTCAAAGGACTGGAATATCATTTTCTGTCTGTTAATATCTATTTTAAGTGTTGGTGTTCTCCGGGAGTTCTGATACATATTTAGCATGTGAAACCTTTGGCAATGCTCACAGAACAAGCAGCTGGAGTTCTTCTGGTTTGATCTCAGCAGCTGCTTTCAGAATTATTGAAGCTACACTCTTTCCCCCTCTACTTCTGCACTTCTTGGGAACTGTTGATGTCATGCTATCTTTTCTGCAAAAGCTGCTATTCATCTTTTCATAAATAATGCATTTTTGGTAAGACTTCAACTTAACTCCTCCTTAACCTTCTTCTCTTGTTTCTTCTCCTTCCCCAGTGACACCTAGTGGTGTTTTGTTTACTTCTATTTTGTTTTCCAAGAAGATATCTTTACCTTGGTGATGAGACCATTATTACTTCCTCGTAGCCATGCATTTTGAATTAGTGTATTTAGCACACCATTAGTTTCTTACTTGAGGTGAACAAAATGATTTATCTTGCCCTTAATTTTCCTTTTCATAAACTTGTGCTAGTAAAGTGCTGAGGCCATATTTTCTCTGCAACCTTTCATCATATATTTTGAAAACCAGACCAAATCATATTTTAGAGACCAATACACGCCTTGTAAATGAGATGTGTCATGATGGTGGCATGGACAAACTTCTCTGAGAGTTCAGAGGAGCGGGGCATAACTTGGGTCAGGGATGTGCAAGGGAGGTGTGGAAAAAGAACATTTAAGATCAGTCTTGAATAAAATTATGGTTGTGCTGCTCATTTAGAGCATAGTGAGGTGAATAATAAGTTACAGCGTCAGAAAATTTTATATTATTTTGGTGCCCATGACCTGAGGAATCTCTGATAGAGTGCTATGATTCATTAAATGCACAATAAATATTTTCTGATTATATGAATCTACTAGTACAGTTTGATTTAGTTCTCTTTTGATGGAGTAGAAGTTGTAATTGTTCCATAGGGAACAAAGGCTCAGATAAGATCACTACTATTGAGTGATGGGAATGAAGATAAGAAAAAGTCATCTTTTAAATCAAAAGATTTTAAAAATCAGTATATAGTGAATGGGATATACTATCCACAGAAATGCTTCTCCTTCAGGAATGATCTGTAATAAATAGTTAACTTTAGTCAGCATTTGCTATTTGTTAGATATTGTGCCAAGCTTTTCACATGCATTTTCCCATTAATGTTCATAACAGACTTATATGGTACTACCAGACACAGTAATTTACAAGTGAAGGAAAGCAGGTGTAGTGAGGCACAGACACACAAACTTGATCTATGTCAGAAATGTATTCAACCTTCACTTTTAATCTCAGGAATAATACACTTTGAAGAAGATACTGCCTGGAATATGACAAAGCAATCAACAACAAAAACTTTATTATTTTCATTTTGTTCCTGCTCACCTGAAAAGCATCAGAAACTGTATTTAGCAGAGAAAAAATGGAGATTTTCAAGCAAAGTTCCAACGAGCATTTATCAAAGCCAGTGGAGAAGGGGAGCTTTGTTCTACAACCTGCCCTAGTTTTGTCAATGAGAATATCCCTATTTTATGCATGAGCATAAGATAATCTATGTTAATCTATGAAATGCATAGATTAACCAAAAAATCATTAGAAATATCCTATTTCTTTTGTTTACATTTTATTACCAATAAACACTCTGCTTGATGAGTTGGTCACCTTTGTGACTTACTTTTAAATTCTACTCATAAACACTGTCAATTATATTATCAAGCCATATGTTAAATTTTGATTTTGATGGTAAGCACAGTCATACTTCTAACTGCATATTTTTTTGGCATCCAAAATTTAGTTGTTTGAGACCTTGGTTATTTGGGCTGCAAACTACATGCCTAGACAGTACTACAAAGACACAGTTTTTAAATTTTTGGTACTTTTTGACTACCTTTGACCCAAAACACACCATTTCTTAAATTTCTTTTAACTCCTTGAGATACGAAATATTTCAAATATATAGCAGTTATGTATCCCAGCAATGAATTCCCAAAAGTCATTCCTACTGCTCAGTATGTTGATTTTAAGTAAACTACAATAGAAGACAATTTCTATGAATATTTTTAAGTGTTAACTACAGATATCACAACACCATTTTTTTGTTTTGTTTTTTTGGTAAACTAATCTAACATTAATTGAGTGGCAACTTTGTATGTCTGGCCTTGTGCAAGGATTTTTCATTGACAATATTCCATTTCATCGTCACACCAACCCTGGAAGGTAGGTATCACCCTCATTTTTGTCAGAAGAGGAATATGAGGCTCAGAAAGGTTAGGTAGTTTGTCCAGTCACACAGTTGGTAAGAGACAGAGCTGCGACTGAGTCTCAGATTCAAGTCCCTGCTCTCTCTTGGGTGCCGCCCCTAGGGAGGAAGGAGGGAGCAAAAGCAGCAGCAGCCATCCTTCCATTTTCTTCCCTGAGAACCAAGACGTTACCAAGAGAAGGAGCCTGTCCTTTCCCACAGACCGTCCCCTCTCCACCTGGGGAGGATGCAGTCAGTTGAAGAGCCGAAACATAACTATAAAAATAAGTAGCAGGGACAAGACGCCCAGCAGCAAGCAGTTTCGGTGCTGTGGGAAGGTCTTCGCGCCGTTCACAGCTGCTGTGGGAGGGAGCCACGTGGGCTCTGTGGACAAAACGGGGACCGTGGCTGGGTTAAACAGGCCCCTTTTGGGTCGAACAGATTTTAGATCACAACGTCTGGAGCAGGCAGCAACCGCTGTTAGCACGGCCACCACCATCCTCTGTCTGCTTATTTTACCAGTGTTTGTGATCCAACACGAATTCAAAATTGGGAGAGCATACAAGTTTGTGCTTTACGTGTCCCAGGACTGTCGTCTCACCCATCCTACTGTCTCCAAGGCCTACAGACAGGACAGCAGCAAAGAGCAGGCGGTCCCCACCGTCACGTCCAGAGTCACCTTGCCCAGGAGGCGCTGCACCTTCCCCGACTTGCAGATGAGCAGCTTGCCAACCTGACCCTCGGTTAGGGTACAAGCATTCTCTACCAGCCTGGCTTCCCGGTCTTTCTCCTGCTTTATAACCACCATCTGTCCGTCCTCGCTCTGCACCGCTGATTTGGTAGGCTCGACATCCAGAGTAGGCGGCTGGCAGGGGAGCCAGTTTTTTTTTTTTTTTTTTTTTCGGCAGGCGGACTCTCAACCACTGCGCCACCAGGGAAGCCCCCGGGGAGCCAGTCTTGCAGCTGCAGGAACAGCAGCTCTTCCTCCTGCGTGAGGCTCAGCTTTCTGAAAGCTCTGCCACAGACATATCCTTCAGGAGGCCGGGGGACTTCCTGGCTGCTCTGGGGGGAGCCTTCATCTTGGCCTCCTCCTCTCATCTCGTGGCTCGTCTTTCACTTTCACAGCAGGCCCCTCCCACCTCCATGTCCTCTTCCTTGAGACAAGGTTTAACATCTGGTTCTTCATTCTCTTCCTTAAAAAGCCAGCCCGAGTGAGCCAGAAGCAGCTGCACAGGCATATTTCGAGTGTCATTCCTCAGCCCAGGCTCATCGATGAAATCATCCTTCTCCAGCGTGCACAGGATCTGTTCTGTTTCTTCATCCGTCTCCCTCTTGTTCTTTTTGATGTTGATGTTGTGAGAGGTCCCCATGTCCGACACATTCACAGCCTTAGTTCCCCTTTTTCTTCATCATATCATCTGGGCCCTGCTCAAAGATGGAGTGGGACCGGAACACTTCTGGGCACCCCCCGCCCTGTCCATGGCCCTCTCGCTGTCGGTCTGTATCCCTTTCACGCTTTTGTCTGTATCCCTTTCACGCTTTTCCTTCTTGATGGTTACTTCTTCCTTGGGCTCTTCCTTGATCTTACGACTGATATTTGGGGTGCAGGTTTTCTTCTTGACTCCCTGAGGGTGAGGTCCCTGGAGTGGATGGAGGGAAGGCAGCCCGGGGTGAGGGGAGGCACCGGCCTCTGCAGGAAAAGACCCCTGTGCCCCAGAGAGGAAGGGTTGGGGCCCTCCCGGGGTGCTGGGCTCACCTGTGACGTTTTCTTCATGTTGCCCCTGCGCACCGGGGCTGGAGCTCCGCATCACGCGCATCCCGACTTCACCACCTAGGCAACCTGCAGCCGGGCCTCGGTGCCGGGGTGGAAGTCCACGACACCTTTTTAAACTTAACCTGAGTTCAGTTGAGTATCTTTTCATCTTATTAAAAAACAATAAAAAAGTAATAAATTATTTTATTTCTATAATTCTTATAGCTTGCTGATTACTCATCAACATTATTAAAATTAAGAAGAGGTTTTTTAACTTATATATTTTTGGAAATACATAATATGCTATTATAATGGGTTCTGTGTGGTTATCTACTGCTACCATAATGTTGTGTAACCAACAACCACAAAACCTATATGCTTAAAACAATAAGCTCTTTTAAGTTCATATGTGTGTGTGTTGGCTAGCAGAGCATCTGGTCTCCAAGCTTAAAACAATAAGCTCTTTTAAGTTCATATGTGTGTGTGTTGGCTAGCAGAGCATCTGGTCTCCAAGGGCCTAGAGATACCCACGTGCACATCTGTGATTAGCAGCAGACAACTAGGTGGTTCTGTTTGTACTGGCTGGACTCAATAAGGAGGACTAAGCTCTTCCTCACTTGGTTTCTTATTCTTTAGCAGGTTAGCTGGCATTTACTTGTTCTCAAAGTGGAGTCAGAGCAAAAAGAGAACATAGGCACTAAAGGACTCTTGACATCTTGCTTGGAAATGGAACACTGGCACTTCTTTCATACTCTATTGACCATGACAAGTCACAAAGCCAGCCCACATTAAAAGTTTCAGGAAATAAGGTACAACTCTTTTAAAGTTACAATGTTATGTTATCAAAGGAGTAGTTACAGGGAAGCATATAGGATCTGGGACATTTTTGTAACTAATCAAAATTTTTTTCATTAATTTTGGTAGATATTTTAAAATGTATTAATCTTTGAAGAGAAAAAGTAAACTTGTCTCTGACAATCTTAACAATTTTATGTCTGTATGTCTATATTATTTCTACCCTTTTTTTTTTTTCTTTCTATAGTTGTTTGGGGGATATTTTATTAATCATATACTAATTGTCAAGTTTGATGCTTAGCTACTTAATTGGCTGCTATTTTTCTTTTCTTATATATTAGCATATTTAAATTCTCATATAATAAAAATTTAGCCTCATCTCATAAGTTTTGAGATGTAATAATTTTTACATATTTAAGTATATTTTCTAATTTCAAATATGGGTTCTTTCTTATTTGATATAAATTATTTATTAGTGTGTTCTAAATTTTAAAAATACATTTTAAAAATCTTAACTTTTAGATATTATTTTCTAACATAATAGCATTGTGTTCAGAGAATGTGAACTTAATCATAACATAGATGATTCTAACAAACGTGATATAGAACTAAGTTAGACAGACACAAAAGAATACATACATATGATTCCATTCATACATAAAGTTCAGAAACAATCAAAACTATTGCTTATCCTTGGGGAGTATGTAGTGACTAGGTAGGGGCATAAGGGAGGTTTTGAGAATGCTGGTGATATTTTCTTTCTTGATCTAGGTTCTAGTTACAAGGCTGTTGGTAATTTGTGAAAATTTATCAAGCTGTTTATACTTGTGATTTATGCACATTTTTATGTATTTGTTATACTTCTGTAGAAAGCTGGAAATCTCAGTGAACTTGTTTATAGCAGATTAGACAGAGCTGAAGAGAAGATTAGGAGAATAAATATAAATTGAAGGAATTATGAGTTTACAGATTCAAAGAGATAAAAATTATGAACAAGAGGTTACAAGATACACAGAAGAGAGAATTCTACAATTACACATATTCCTTTCTAATGTGTCTTTCTCACTCCTCCCATCAAAGCACAGAGTCTAATCCCTCAAGGCTTGAATCTGGTATGGCCCTGGGACATGCTTTGACCAATAGAATGTGGCAAAAGTGACACTGCTTTTATTTTCAAGTCTACTATTTGGAAAGGCTTGCAATCAAGTAGTCCCTAAACTGCAAGGCGCTGCTAGGTCAACTTGTCACACTTCCACAAACTTAGTCAGTAAGGAGACAACCAGACCAAATGGTTTTGCACAGTTTATAACTTATAGGGTAGCAGGCAGCTTGAACTTCATGCTCTCACTGATCTCTTTTATCTTCCAAGTCCCACAGGGGTGATTCAACATGGGCCTAGGTGAATTCTGAACACACAGCTAATCTGTGTCCAGCTTTGAACCCCCCGATCCCGTAAGATGATGCTAAAAAACTTGCCTAAACTTTGCTCCAAAGGAGACATTGTGTTTATTACTTTGGAATACAAGAAAGTCCTCCCTGATAACACATTACTAGCTTGCTATAACCCCTTATACAAACATTCTTAAATTGTCCATAAATGCCTAGCCATGTAGAAATGTGAGGGATTCGTGGAGAATTGTCTCGAAACAGCAACTTCTGAATGCTTCTACAATCATTTAAAAAGGACTAGTCTGGCATCTAGAGGGCGAAAGGACATGTGGAAAATCAGGAACCATTCCATCTGAGGACTCATAAACAAGCAGAAGGAACTCTCACTTGAATTCAGCTCAAATTGCTGACTCACACATTGTGAGTAAATAGTAAACTAAGTTTTGGGATGTTTTGTTACACAACATTAGATAACTGAAACAAAGATGTTGAGTTAAGAATCATGAAAGAAAATATCTCAAAGCATAGCTGGCTACTTTTAAGAATAATCATGGGTTGCTTGGTACAAAATGTTTATCAATAATCTCATTCTTCTTCTAGGACAATTTTTGTAAAGATACTTTTTGGAAGCTATTTGGGGGAAAAAATCTATTCCTGTAACTAAAACATTAGCCAGTGGTTCTTTATCATAGGTGGCTAAGTTAAAACTAATGAAACACATTTTTATAGATATCACTATTTTTTTTTCAATTTTCTTTCAATAAGGTTTTGAGCCAATGAGAGGTGTTATTAGGATATACCTACTTGCACAAATACTTGTTAATATAGTACCTGCATTTGTTTGATGTAGACCTGGTGAGTTCAACTGAGTTTTTCTTTTGGTTTGTGGTAGAATGAAGTGGAATACTTAAATCTCATCATTATGGAGATTGTTCTTTCATTTATTCAACAACCATGCATTGTTCACAGTGAGCGAGTTATGCTAGATGAAAACTGAAGAGCCCACAAGACCCTCCTCTGCCTCTATGGTCTTGCCTTCATTGTACTTCCCCTTTGTCACAAATGTTAGCCTCCTTACTGTTCTTTAATGACAGAAGTTTGTCCCTTTTTCCTGGAAAAGTGCTTCAATATAACTATATGCCAGGCTTCCTTTCATCTTTCAGCCCTTTGGTCAAATATCACTCTATCAGCAACTAACTCCTTGAACACACAGTTTAACCTGCATCACTCCCTATTACAAGTTCACATTTTTTCCCACAGCACTATATCATCATTAACAGACAGTTAAAAAAAATAGTTTTCTTTTTTTTCTTTTTGGTTTGTTTTTCCTTATTATCTGTCTTTTCCCTGAAAATAAGCTTCAAAGAGGCATGGGTTTTTGTTTTGATTACTATAATTTTCTTAGTGCTTGGAACAGTTCCTAATTCATAACAGGTACACAAAAATGTTTGTTGATTGAATGAGTACATGAATTAATAGTGTACAATCAGCCTCTGGTTTCTAAAAAGAATCCCCAACACCGTGGCAGCTTATAATAAAGCTTTATTTATCACATTGGCTAGGGGCTCTGATCCATGTTTCCTCACTCTAGGACCTGATGGAGCCTCCACCATCAGACACGTTGCCTGCCAATATGGCAAGGAAACAGGGATTAAGCAAACCTCACACTGGTTTTAGGCTCTCCCACTGAGAAATGGTAAATAGAAAATTCAATCACATTTCACTGTCCACAGGTAGGTAGGTTGTAGCTACCATGTGCCAAAAAAGACAGGCTGTGATGATGGCAGAGATGGTATTTGTATAGAGTCGTTAGGGAAGGCCTCTGAGAGAGAATAATATTTGAACTGAGCTCAAATTTCTTCCTAGAGGCCAACAACTATGGTATTCTAAAACATGATTTAGATCCCAGTTCTATGTTATCTGTCAAAAATTAATAGAGCTATCCTGCTATCCTTACCTCTTAGTGTTACTACATTAAATGAGATATTTCATATAGAGCACTTAACACAGTGTCTGGAAATTAGCAAATGCTCAAAAATGCTATCCATTACTAATCATTATCACTGACATTTAAAATCATTTTGAATTAAATGGCAAGTGTTCCTGAAAACAATTAAATATGAAAGTATATCTAAAGGGAGTACATCAGTGCTAGGTGGATTTTGTCATAAAGAGGACCATCCATGCTTGTGGAATGATCTCATAAGAGGTAAGTTTTGAATCATGTTTGGTTGAAACACTGGCTACACACTGATCGGCATGTAAGGTGGGTAATACTCTTGAACTCAGAGCAACGATGGGAGAATATATGAAATATATTGAAACAAGTGATTTCTCAAACACCAAACAACTAAGCCCTGACAGAAATACAGGATCAAATTCGTATTCATAATTTATATTTTATAACCCACCTACTACCAATAGTATCCTGAGGTATTAGTAGAAATATATTGCTCAGTAATAATAGTTAATGCTAGAGACAGAGAAGGTCAACAAAGTATTATCCTTGATTACTTTGAAGCAGATGACAAATTTTAAGAAGCTGGTCATGCATGGTCATGTACTATAACCTGGAATGCTTTGAAAAAGATTAATACGGTAATATCAATAATTGTATAATGCCAAAGCACTGACTACTAAAGAGGAGGAAAAAAATCACTGGTATTGGATTACATGAGGAAAACCCTGTAAAGATAGTTTGGAGGCAACTTTGACATGATGCATTTACAGTGGAGAAAGGTGACAATGAATTCACACACAAAAACAAATAAATAGAAGTAAAATTCTCTATAACATTCTGTGCCTCCTATATTGTTTTATCCTCAATAATCAAAGTTAAGATAATTAGGCATGCTAGTTAAACACATAGTACTTATTAATAGAGTAATTACCATAGATTTCCACATTAAGATAAGAGTGTATATCTTAATACATGATTTATTATTCAAGGACACTATGTTCTTTCACTCTTTATTATAACTCATGAGGATTGCTAGAATTTAGCTCATAGAATTACTGGAAAGCCTACTTGAAGTTGTGCTGTACAAAAAAGAGTTAAGAAGGTAGAGGAATAAGATCCAATATGGTTGCTTATAATCATATGATACCAATTAGTGTTTCACTAACACTGACATTAAGAAGCACAGTGTGACTTACATTTCCATTTTCACTTAACACTTTTTATCTAGGTGTTTAGCTGTTCATGGGTATGAGAATTCATTTTGCCATTCACCAAGATCTCAGTTGGAGCTCTGACATTCCTGACTTATCAGTGCTTTTCCCACTTCAAGAAAAAAAAAAAAATTACCATTCCTCAGGCACTAAATTACTTTTAGTATTACAATTTCTAGTCCTTTGTCTCTCCTTGATCCTCTGACATTTTTTTATGTCTCCTCTTGTAGTGCACTTAAGCAGAGCTATTTTGATTAAATAACTCCCCAGAGGACTGAGATTATAATACAATAGTCTTCCAAATAGGTTATTCTTGAGTACATATTGCCATTATACAGTACAGATATAACATCAGTATTTCATAAATGCATGTTTCTATGAAATCTGCCAAGTAGATGACTATCTATTTCATTGTTCCTGACATCACTGAGTTATAAATAATAAAGTGAAGCTCAAATTGTTTATTTGCAATGGAACAGCTCTGAGAAAAATTTCAGCTATCAATGATGTAGTAACCTCTAGAAAAGACAGGAACTTTAAAATTACAGTGAACACTATCTGAAATAATTCCCCTTAAATTGGACAATTGCTCAAAATTTCCATAAATCAATTCTCCAAATACAATAGAATTAAAATGGGTGGTGAGTACATTCTTATTTAATTCACTTTTTTTTTTTTTTAGAGTCAATCCGCTTCAGTGTTTTGGAGTTAAGATAACGTTAGATGGGTGAAGTAATTACTAATTAGCATGGTTTCAGCAGGGCAAACTTTTCACTACTAGTCAGATTCTATACTCTTCTGAGAAATTGGTTTGCACTTTTTTAGAACAGCTCCCAGGAAAAGGACTCTTTCTTCTTTATGTCAAATGATCACTATCATTACACACTTGGAAAATTTCAAACATTAAAGTAAAACATGGGACAATTTAATTAAATCTTAAGAATTGGACTTCTTATGTAAAATAAAGCCCAAAATAGAATTTTTATCAGTGTGATTAACTATTAATCTCGTCCATCTTTTCACGTAGTTAGCCTTTTAGTAAAGACCATTGTATGTTAAATCTTTAGTACATAGAAGGCCAATGAAGCCTGATTCAGTTTTAAAGTTCCCATTTCATATAGCTATCTTACTCCCCTGGCCTCAGAAAAATTTAAATATGCTTAAAAATATTTTTGACAGATTAAAAAGTAAGCAAAGCTACAAAGTTTCAGTTATGAAAGAAGATTAGTCCTGGAAATCTAATGGACAACGATGTGACTATATTAACAAAATTGTACTGTACCCTTGAAATCTGCTAAGAGGGTAGATCTTTAGATCACCACACACAAAAAGTAAGAAAATAGTAACTATGTGACTTATGAGTATGTTAATTAGCAAAATAGTGGTGAATATTTTACAATATATATGCTTATCAAATCACCAAGTTGTACACTTAACCATATACAATGTTTAACTGTCAATTATACTTCAATAAATCTAGAAAAAAATTTGAAGTATGCAAAGCTGTAAATCGGTGACAAAGTACAAAAAACATATTTCTTTGAGGAACAAATCACTCAGAAACTATTTTGTAATGTATATTTTCTCAAAATGCTTCCTTTTGAAAAACGAAAGTCCACATATTCTTTTTAGCTTATTAATTTGAGCACAACCTGGTTGTTAATTTTGAGAGATTTAATAAACTTTGGTAAGAGGTTAGGAACTTAGATTTGTTTATTTTATATCTTCTTCTTGGGTTAGCGCTAACAACAGAAAACAAAGAGAATGACAACAGAATTGTAGAGCTAGTTGAAGGAAATAAAAACATATTTTCTATTATTTAGCCAGTTAAAGCTAAGAGTAAAATTTAGAGGTTGATTTTTCTTGCTATTTCCTTTTACCTAAAACTAACAAGTTAATCGTGGTTAGGTATCTATCTAGGTTTTTTTTGTATGGAGGGTATACTTTGCTTATTAAATAATGCATTTCCAAATTTTTATCAATTTAAGGAAGAGGAAGGGTACAAGCCCTCTGATTTTCCCACTGAAACATATCCCAAGTACATTTAACTAAAAAGACATTTGAAATGTACACTTAGTTTCTAGAATTTCCTGAGCTGTAACTCTATATTAACAATGAATAAGATCAATGATAAGATGGAGAAAGTAGTTGCTTCAAGGATAAAATTCTCTTTTTTTTTGGAAAAAATATTTAAAAGAGAAGGCTGCTGTATCCTGCTTCATCTCTACTGACAGGCCAATACTGAAACCGATTTACTTCACTTTCACCAATCCTTCATCATTTTCCCTGTGATCTCACAGCTATTACAGTCTCTTTTGACATGACCAAACAAGAACACTGAAAAAGAAGATTTATTGTATATCTAAATTAATGAAACCAGGGGTAGAAAAAGAAGCACTGTGCCACTTGAGATATTTTTACTCTCATAAAAGACAGAGGTGCTCATGAGGTCAAGAGCTCTTTTGGTTATAACTTCCAAGCATTCTAGCAATAAGAAAAAAAAAAGTTCTGTATTTTACTGGACTTCTTAAAATTCTTCATTTTTTCTTTTTCACTCTCCTATTTGTAGCACTCTTGAAAATACAATAGACACAAAAAATCAACTTTCATGTTTCTCTTGGCCGAATATAAAAATTCTGAATATTTTCACAAAATCTCTTATTTTTCATTTTGCTGTCAGCTTTGGTAAAAGAAATATTGAAAAATTCTGCACAATAGTATATGTTTCAAGTATATTTTATACTTTTACTTTTATATGGAAATGCTTTCTCTTTTTCACTAATTTATTTCATACTATTAATAAAATATGTCAAGATAAATAAGAAAAATGTGTAGAGAATGACATTAAAATTCATATAAGTTTGAGATAGTTATCATTTGATATTTCCATTGTCATTGTTCATTGCATGTTACTTTTAATCTTAGGTAAAATTATCTAATAAAATTTTGTTCTCTCTATAAAATATGTAAAAGCATTAATTTTACAGCAGAATTATTTTAATACACTCAAATTGCAATCCCAGAGTGTTTAAAATTGTAGTATATTTATTCCAGAGATGTGACTTCAAGGTTTTTAATCTATTTGGGTTTAAAAAAATCTGTACCTTCAAATATTACCATGAATATACAAAGTTAAAAGTGAAAATCAAAGTCAGGGATAGAATCTAAATTTACTTTACCCAAGTATCCTTTGATCTAAATAAATTTGAGGTGAAAATTTCGTTTCTTAGGAAAAAGAGTTCAAGGATGTTCCATGCCTTGAGAATATCATTTTGATACTAACTGTTCGTAGATTGTTTTTATTTCCCCTCACTCTTCATCTACCTTCTTTTTTGATTCTGAATATATGGTATGTATTCAATTAAAGCAGAGTTATGTAAAATAATCCACTTTTCAGAAGAACTAATGTTTCATAAATGACTACATTTATTAGTTCCTGTCACACTCAGAATCTTTCCTCATAAGTGAACACTCATAGCATGTAAAACTATTTAGCAAGATGACCATCACAATATTATCATTGTTGTCATTCTTATAAAACTATTATAATAATATTGCAATATACTTAACAATTAGAAAAATAATCACATCATATATGTTCATATTCTGAGTGAAATAACTCATTTTTCTGCATATTTCCTTTCAGTCTCTGCTCATATGCATGGTTTTCATTGTCACTTCTACTTAATACTTTTGTTTGCATGTTATATTTGACCACAGTCATTTTTTCCCTGGTTTCCAATTCCTATTCCTGGCATACTGATCTTTCAGTATTAAGGCTACTACTGACGAGTATGGCTCTGCTCATTGGGAGAACTCATAACTGCCTGGCCAGCCTCAGAGCAGCAGAATTTATTTCCCCCATGTAAGTGACTACTGACATGCTCTACTGCTCTCCAGTTCAGGGTAAATTGTGGCCCAGTGATGTTGACGGGTAGCAAAATATGCCACTTTGGTATATTGATTATTTTGAGCTGTAGGCAGTTAAAAACCAGCAAATGCAGGGAGAGTCTTTCTCTGAACTCTCCTTATCTGCCTAAAGACAAATCCTCCAGAAAGAACTCAAGTTGTCTTAAATCCTCTCCCAGGAGTTTCATCAACCAAGAAAGATTGATTTCTCATCAGCTAGAAGTTGATATCACACCCAGACAAACTTTGTCACAAACTATCATATCTCTCATCTATTCTTCTAAGGGCCCATTCAACTTTCCTAAAAAGCATTTTCTCTCCCTCAAGAGACCTACATCCCCCCCGCCCTCACCGCTCTTTCCAGAATAAGGTGGTAATTAAGCCTGAATTCTAAGCCACCTCTTTGAGTTACTCATTTTTCCCTGGATATTTCCTATGCATACATGAGGTATACATGTTAATAAATGTCTGTTTCTTTTTCTCTCGTTAATCTGTTTTTCATTAGAGGGCTCTTGGCTAAGAAGTCAGATGTTAGAGGGAAAAATATTTTTCCTTCCTTACACTATGTGTAAAATTATTACTCCCCTTGTTCTAATATCCTATATAACCACTGTCTTCTGGTATTATCTTCAAGGAAGTACATAAAAATCAAAACTATTTTTCTATTTCTTATAATAATAAAAATCTTAAATTGAATTTAAAAATACCATTTACAGGGCTTCCCTGGTGGCGCAGTGGTTGAGAGTCCGCCTGCCGATGCAGGGGACATGGGTTCATGACCCGGTCCAGGAATATCCCACATGCCACGGAGCAGCTGGACCTGTGAGCCATGGCCACTGAGCCTGCACATTCGGAGCCTGTGCTCCGCAACGGGAAAAAAAAAAAAAGAACCATACATTTACCCTCCAATCACAACTTACAGAATGCAGTCAAAGCCTGATCCAGATAAGTATTCCCCACGTTGCCCTCCTTTTACAGATTCTAAATTGCACAGGTGTCCATTGTAAAGTTATGTTACTGACTCGATTTAATTCGTTTTTCATTGAGTGGTTCTAGTTTCACAGAAGTAAGCACAGGCATCTCTCCCTATCCTTTTCTGCGGTGCTAGATTCCAGGAAGCCAGAGGATACCAAAATCCTTGAATGCTCCAGTCGGTTCTTCCTATCCTATCTACAGGTTCCAGATCCACAGATTCAACCAACCCCAGGTCATGTAGTATTTTCCATTCTAGGTTAGTTGAATCTGCACCTTGGAAACCCAGAAGATTTGAAACCCGTGGGTAAGGAGGGCTGACCGAACTCATCTGCATGTTAGACCATCTTTACATGTTCTTTACGTTTGTGTTATTTTACATAGCTGGAGGTAAAAATTACAGAACATGGAAAGTCACTCTAACAATTAAAATATACATTATGCATTACATCATCTTTTCTTTGACTCTATTTCTCATTCTGACTTTTATATTTTTATTACAGTTAAAAATAACACTTCCTTCCTGATTTGCATTTATGAGAACATCCATTGTGAATAGAAGAAATACGTCTGTGACTTTTCTACTTTGGAGCTGGAAGGAACTTTATAAACATTAAATAATTAATTCTCACAACACTCAAGGCAAAGTTTAATATTCTCATTTTATAACCAGGGAAATGAGAACAGAATGCTAAAGTTATTTGCTGAATGCATTAAAGTGGTTGCCAGGCCTAGGCTGAGCACTTGTAGTGTGAGCCCAGATTTGTAGATGCTATAAATAAACTAGATGTTAGAAGGATTACAGAATATTATTTACAATTAATATGTTCAGAGTTCTTGAAAGGATTATATCTTTTGCTTTGTATAAGCTTCTGAGTAACATGGTCTAACTTTTTGAAGGAATTGCAACATCAGTAAATTTCTTTAGTAGTGACACAAACCATAGGGTCTTTTCATTTAGTTCAAGCCTCTGCTTGTATTTTTGGCATAAATATGTGATTTTTGAGCTGAATTTTATATTTCACTGAATTCAACATCCCATGACTTGTGTTTTACTTTTCATATTCACAGAAGTAACTTGAGTTACTTGAATAAAGCTCACATAAGTGATAGAAAACTACAGTGTACCAAAATTTGTCGTTAGAAAGGCACAAATTTCCTTATAAAACTGATTTTCTTTCCACTCAGTGTAGCTATGCTTATGGGGATGGATGGGGAGAACGTCTTAATAATGTGAAACTCATGTCAAAAACAGTTCACTCCACGCTGTCTTAGGCAGATGAAAAAGCTACCTTAAATGAGAAGCTAATACAGAGCCTGAAGTTTGGAAAACGTTTCTCATCTTTTTCATACCTCACATAGTTGATCAAGGGTAGAGATTCCATTTAAAAAAAGAGAAAAAAGAAAGGTAACAAAAGGAGCTTAAATTACAGGTGGCCTGGATTCCTGAGTTTTCTCATATAAGATCAAAGCACTGTTTATTTCCAACTTTTCTCTCTATGCCATAACAGAGGGTGAATGAAATGAAGGAATCTTAGATGTCAGAGAAAATAAAATGTAAACTGAGCTTTTGGACTCCAAACTTTGAAAAAAATCAGCTATTTCTCTTCCATTTCTAAATATCCTTCTATTATTCTGATACATAAGTATATGCCTTTCTGATGATGACTATAAGTATATTTAGATTATGATAATGAATTAATCTAATTTATATGCAAATATTTAAGAACAGGGTTTTGCAGGCATTGTCTTAGCTTTTAAAGCTAAATAAGGACTTTTTTCTTAAAGAAAACATGTTTATATTAGTGAAAGCTTTATTTGCTCTATTGCTTTTGCTTCAAATTCAGAACACTTGCTGCCATTTCACTTTAAAGAGTATTTAAGAGGTTTTCTAGAGTTTTTTTCAGCTGTTGATTTTTTTTTAATCTCTAAACTCCCACCACTTTGTTACAAGAAGATGAATCTTAAAAGTGCAGAGCAATGAAATTTCAAGTTGAAAGAGACAAAGTTTGAAAATAAATATTTTCTTAAAGGAAGTTTATTATGATTTGCAAAGAAAAACAGCTCAATTTTATCTCGACCTTTGGTTGGACTTCTAGATGATCTTACAGGTGCCTTCAAGTTCAAATATCTTAAAAATCGTATAATACTAACATTATAACTCTAACATAATTCTATTTTTAAAAGCAAAAACCCTTTCAAAATTACTGATATTCACAGTAAAAACTGATATTCTGAAACTTAGTTCCAACCAGAAATGTGAGTACAGAAAGAGAACATGTATCATTTTATAATTTTGTAGTATGAAGCCTGTTTTTATTCCTACCTTATGGAATAAACATTCAGTACATGTATGTCTACAATACATATAATTTTAAATTAGTTAAGTGGCCAAGTATGGAATGTATAAAAAGAGGCAATCTCACTGTTGGAAATGTGTTTACTCTAAAATAACTAAATAGCAAAGATTCTATCCTGAAATGTTTTCCAAAGGCATAATAATAATTCAATTTGTTATTTTCATAATCACTCCTGAATTAAGAATTCACAGACATATTAAACAATCATATAGGGCATAATTAAGTATTTATCACACAGTAAATAAATTTATCCATTTCGTATGAAACCACAACTGAATTTTTATCTAATAAATTTAATCTTATTTAGTACTCAAATATTGTTTTCCAATTCTACCTTAAAAAACTTAATGAGATCAACATTGCATGAAACAAATTAAAATTGCACATACCATGTGTAATTTTAGAGGTGACACAGTTTTCCGTGGTGGGGGGAGATGATATTAATTAATTAATCAGAAATTTAAAATTCTTTCCTCTCTACACTACCTCCTAATAATTAACAAACTACATCTTATGGGATACATAGTAATAATGTTTACTAGTGCACAATTCAAAAAAAATTTTATGGTAGTTAATTTGGTAAAATAATTAGTAAAAGCATTTGATTTCCCCTTTGAAATAGATAAACTCAGTAGTTGATTTATTTTAAACTGTTCTAGATAAATTATATTTTATATTCCAATCCCAATGCATTGGCAAAATTTTCTGGAAGCATTGTTTTGAGAATACTGTGAAATTTACCTTGACTCAATGTAAAAGAATAGCATGATAGAAGTGCTATCTTTTCAAAGTAAAAGTAGAAAATTTATGGCATATAAATCATACGTATGCTATTTCAAACTTGAGTCTAGTATATAAATACTGAGTTAATGATTAACAAATGAAGCAAAAATATTCCTCCACATAGCAACTTATTATTTGACTGTACGTTATTTGCCATATGGTTTATATATTGAAACTTGCCAAGTAAGAGATTGATGTTTAATAAATAATTCCATGTACTCTGCAGAGTTGCATATCCAGTACTATACTTTAAAATTATGGTTTCCTTTTGACATTTAATTGTTCAATTCACATACTTCTCCCTTTAAAAATAACCAGCTTCTAAACTATGGGGGGAGGAGAGGAGATTGAGAATGGAGAAGGCCTTTTTATGATCTTTTCCTCACAAAGTAAAAGTACAGTACTCTGGGACACATTGATTATCTATTTATGTAGAGATAATATTATATGAGAGTAAATATAACCTGTTTTTATCCATTTAATTTAGTTATACTCACTCTACATGACTAATCATAGGGAAAATTATCTCTTTCAGGGTTGATCTATGTGAAATGTAAAAAAAAACAAAAAAAGAGCTTCCTAAGACATATATTAAGTAGACTCCATTAGTGACTTGTCATGAGCTCATGCCCATTAAACCTTTGTAAAATATTTCCAATGTTCTAGGATCTAACAAGACCATTATAAGTTAATTTAGTATGCAAAATTTTTGCAAATACATACAACTTTTATTATTTTCAGGAATTAAAAGTCATTCATAAAAGTGGTTTACATAAAACAACTTTAATTAAGTAATTTATTCATTCCCCTGTGACAGTCTTTACACATGATCGAAGATGCAGGCTGAAAAAGCATCATCATTTTTAATAATTTCAACACATTCTACTAAATGCAAAAAAAACAGTTGTAATTAGGAAAGAAATATAAGTCTCTGCCATATAAGTGTTATTGAAATATGTTATTAAAAATGAAGTACACACTTGATGAGTGATGCTGGGTAGCCACATTTCATACTTTAAAACCAAGGCCAACAAAAGATCAAAATACTCAAGGTGTATAAGCACTGGTTACTTTGGACCCCTCATAAAAGTTTTCTGATTTCACAAAGACAATAATTGCAGTCACATGGATAAATTAAATGTATGTTGGAGAAAAACTTTTACTAAAGACAACGCTTTTTAAGTAATATCTTTGAATATTAATCGCTTGTTATTGAAGATTCTAAAGGGAACATATTGGCTCTATAGAATCCAGACAATCTAAATATGAAAGAATTAAGATATAATCATTTTATGGTTAAGTAGGTTAATGTATAGTTATACAATTAAGCAAATAATTTAGATATCAATGCAAAATCTTCTAGTCTCACAATACTTGTTCTTAAAGCCAGCATCCTTCTACATAAGAATATTTTGGGAAGTGCTGAGAAGACTATTGACTTTATCTGATATATTTTCCCCAAGAGTTTGTCATTACTTTTCTACAGTTTTGTCAGGAGTTATGCTTTTTGTTATGCATTCTAATATATTTCACCAAGTATTTTAAAAATAATTATATATAAATTCCAGAAAAATATATTGAGTGTGAATGAGTTTGTCAGTTTCATAACAGAGAATGGAAAGGAAAAACAAAGGCAGTAGGTCAGTGTAAACCAAATTAGCAAACTTGAGATATCTTGCTGGGGCAAAGCTTGTTACTTGTAGCCTGCATTTCCAAATGCTTAAATTTTCACTGCACTTAGCAACTTTGTTTCCAGAAAATTGAAGATTGTACTATGTTTCTATGAAATTTAACACTTTCAGTAATGAAAATGCTCCTTAGCATAATAATATTTATAGTCTGGCTCTAAAGCACAGGGTACAAAACTCCCCCCAGATGATGGAAGATCTTAAATGAATGAAATAATTAGACAAAAGTGATACTACACTGAGGTGATTTTTATGAACGTTAATAAAGACAAGTGACTAAGGCCTTCTACACACCAGGCACTGGAAAAAGCTTTCTGTATATATTATCTCTTTTAATTCTCCCTACAGTTATATGACATAGAGAGTTTTATCACCATTTTCCATATTTGGAGTCTGAGTCAGAAGGACCATTGGCCAAAGTCATACAATTAATAAATTAAAAAGTAGAGTTTTGTGTTGGGTTTGCCAAAAAGTTCCTTTGGTTTTTAAGTAAAAATAAGAGACACATTTTTCATTTTCACCAAGAACGTTATTGAACAACGTATTAACCCTTTTGTTCCATTACCTACTGCCATTTTTCAGGCAACTTCATAATTCCATCTTCTCAAAACTTTGTTTATCTTTTTGAGCAAAGAACTGTTCCAGGTGCCTTTTACAGTCTTCCAGGGAATTGAAATTTTTCCATTAAGAGAATTTTGTAAAGACCGAAATAAATGGAAATCTCAAAGTGCAATGTCTGGTGAATATGGTGGTTGAATCAGAACTTCCCAGCCAAGCTTTAACAGGTTTTGCCTGGTCATCAAAGAAACATGCAGTCTTGCGTTATTCTGATGGAAGATTAAGTATTTTCTGTTGACTAATTCTGAACGCCTTTCAGCGACTGCCACTTTCAGTTGGTCTAATTGGGAGTGATACTTGTTAGAATGAATCCTTTGTTTTTTTGGAAGGAGCTCATAATAGAAGGCTCCCTTCCAATCCCACCACATACACAACATCCCCTTCTTTGGATGAAGACCAGCCTCTGTTGTGGTTGGTGGTTGTTCATTTTGCTTGCCCCCCGATCTCTTCTGTTCCACATTATTGTACAGTATCCACTTTTCATCACCTGTCACAATTTGTTTTAAAAATGGAACATTTTTGTTATGTTTAAGTAGAGAATTACATGTGGAAATATGGTCAAGAAGATTTTTTTCGCTTAACTTATGTGGAACCAAAACATCAAAGCGATTCACATAACCAAGCTGGTGCAAATCATTTTCAGTGCTTGATTTGGATATTTTGAGTATGTCAGCTGTCTCCCACGTGGTATAACATTTATTGTTCTCAAATATTGTTTCGATTTGATCGCTATCAACTTCAACTGGTCTACCCGACCGTGGAGCATCGTCCAGTGAGAAATATCCAGCACAAAACTTCACAGACCACTTTTGATACATTTAATCAGCCACAGCACCTTGTCCATACAATGCACAAATCTTTTTGTGTGTTTCAGTTGCATTTTTACCTTTCTTGAAATAATAAAGCATAATATGTTGAAAATGTCTTTTTCTTCCATCTTCAATATTAAAATGGTTATGCAAATATTCACCAATTTTGATATATTTTTTAAATGCACACTGATATTACAGCTGTCATATACGATCTAAAAAAATTTTTCCAATGAAGTTAAAGGCAACTAAATGCTACTAAATCCACCTTATGGAAACAAACAAACAAACCTTCTGGCCCACCCGCTATGTACAATAGAATATTACTCAGTCATAAAAAAGAATGAATGTCATTTTTATCTCCATGGACCTAGAGATTATCATAATAAGTGAAGTAAGTCAGGAGAGAAAGACAAATACTATATGATATCACTTATACATGGAATCTAAAATAGTACACAAATGAACTTATCTACTAAACAGAAACAGACTCACAGATATAGAGAACAGAGTTATGGTTGCCAAGGGGGAGGAAGGTTGGATTGGGAGTTTGGGACTAGCAATGCAAACTATTATATAAAGGATGGATAAACAACAAGGTCCTATTGTATAGCACAGGGAACTATATTCAATATCCTGTGACAAACCATAATGGAAAAGAATATGAAAAAAAATGTATGTATAACTGAATCACTTTGCTATATATCAGAAACTAACACAACATTGTAAATCAACTATACTTCAATAAAAAAAGAAAAATGAAAAAAAAAAAAAGACATGAGTTTTACCTGAGTTCTGAGGGATGAGCATCAGCAACATGAAGAACCATATTTTTCCTATGATAATACCAAAGTTTCATATGAAACTATCATGACTGTGTATAAATATCAAAATTTCATGTAAGAGTTTTTATACTAGAGGAGAATGATGATTACCAGCTTGTAAATACAACTTTAAACTCCTTGCAGTAGAAAATGCTTTTCACATTCATGCTGCTAATGAAAAAAAACACCATTAAAACATCATTTTATCTATTATATAATTTATATTTTACAGTGTCTTTATAGTATATTGGCTTTTTCTTTTACAGGGAGGTTTAAGATTATTTAATTCAATTTCAAACTGGGAACAAGTTTCATACTAATGTTTAGGTCATTGTCAAATATAACGTTGCAAGAACAACATATTTGATAATATGAGCAAAGCCAAGACGTTTGGTTATAATGAGTGTTTTCATCTACCACCTTCACCCATTGTGTTTACCTCCCACCCCTGACAACCACTAATCTGTTCTCTGTATTTATGAGTTTGTTTGTTTGTTTTTAGATTCCACATATATGTGAGATCATACAGTACTTCCCTTTCTCCATCTGAGTTAGTTCACTCAGTGTAATGCCCTCAAGGTACATCCATTTTTGTCACAAATGTCAAGACTTCCTTCTTCTTTAATGGTAGAATAATATGCCATTGTATATATGTATAGCACATTTTTGTATCCATTCATCCATTGATGAACATTTAAGTTTCTTCCATGTCTTGTCTATTGTAAATAATGCTCCAATGAACATGGGAGTGTAGATATCTTTCTCAAATTAGTGTTTTTCTTTTCCTCAGATAAATACCCCAAAGTGGGATTTCTGAGTCATATGGCAGTTCTGGTTTTCATGTTGTGAGGAACTATCATACTGTTTTCCACAGTGACTGCAACAATTAGATTTCCAAGAGAGTGCACAAGGGTTTCCTTTGGTCTACATCCTCTCTTGTCTTTTTGCTTATAGCCATTCTGACAGTGTGAGATAATATCTCACTGTGGTTTTGATTTGCATTTCTCCACTGATTCGTGATGTCAAGCACCATTTCATGTACCCCTTTCCCATCCAGATGTTTTCTTTGGAAAAATATCTATTCAGATCCTCCACCCATTTTTTAATAGGATTGCTTTTTTTTTTGCTATTGAGTTGGATGATAATAATGCAGTTTTCATGTTCTGAAGATTCAAATCAACACACCAAATATAAGCAAAATTATGTCAGATCTAGTAGTATATAAAACCAGATACATTTCAATAGTAAACTAATAAATGTAGGCCAACCTTCAAACATCCAGAGTTACTGGATCATATTACTGATCCTTAAAACATTTTGTTTCAGTCAATGTATCTAATTTCACTTTCACTTGTATTGATTAGTAGGATTGTGCATTAGATTAGCCGGCCAGAGAAAAATGCTAATATGTAAGATTAGATTACAGCAATAATACTCTGTATATTCTTATTTTTCTTCTTGTTGATTTTTTAGATACTGTTACTCTGATCTTAGGTAAAATTCAGTTATTCCTGGACCCTTGAGACAGTCCCATCAAATAAAACCATGTTTTACCATAATTATAAACATAATTTTTGGGTTTATTTTAGTCCTTAATTGTAACTTTTATTTCCCTTGATGTCCATATGGCTTTATGAGCCTTTCCTATTGTACATATTTTGCCAGGTATCTCAAATAGCATTTTGAAATCTGGAAAAAACAAAACAAAAATGTAGGAAGGAAAGAAAATAAGAAAGAAAGTGAAAGAGGAAGAAAATAAGGAATATAGTTACTTAGTTAAACATCAAACTGAGAAGAAACTTCATACAAATACTCTCTCTCAAATATAACCATGCAAGGGCAGGAAACTAGAAAATATGTGCAAAAGTCAAGTGAAACAAAAGGCAATAGAAATAGACCCACAGCAATCCAGTTAACAGAGGTTTCAGATAAGGTCTTTAAACTGACATATATTATGTAAAATTTATTCCATGGAAAATTATGCAACAATAAAAATGTATGAATGACTGCTATACTCAAGAATATGAATAATCTTACAGACATAATATTGAGTAAAGGAAGACAAACCCAAAAGGCACATGTATGAGTTCATTGTATGAAGTTCAAAACTGTGAAAAATAAATCTATATTTCTAGATATCCAAAGATTTTTACCTAGTAAGGGCCATGAAAGAGCTTGCTGCAATACTAAAATAAAATACATATTTTGTTCTATGTGATGGTGCAAGTTTTTATACATAATGGTTAAATATGCGCATTACATACCACTTATACAATGAAAAAGTGGATACTATAAATAGTTATATTCCAAATAATATGAAATATATATGATATACATATAATTTGAAACATATATGAAAGATAAAATTTCACAGAACAATGAAACGTGCCAAAGATTACACAAGAAGAAATAGGAAACATGAATATGAATACCAAAGAATTATTATCAATAACCAAATGATTTCTCAAATATAAAATTGGCACAGATAGATTTTTCTGGTGAGTATACACAAACTTTTAATTAATAGCTCCAAACATATATCCCAATTTAAATTGTGTATACATTTCCCCCAAATCATTTATAACTTAGAACACCTTATTACTAGAACAGCATAAGAAATGAAAATTAAACAAACCAAGAAAGTAAGTCCAAGAAAAATATGTTATGTATATCATATACATATTATGAAGATCAAGTTAGGTTTAGAGCAAATATTTAATATTATTTTAGCTTTAGAAAAATCAATGTAGGTAGTCCATCATGTTAACCATTAAAAGAGAAATTTTATATGATAATCTCAATAGATGCAGAATAAATTAGTGATGAAATGCAATATCCATTCTTAATAAAACCTATTAGCAAACCAGTAACAGAAGGGGACTTTTTTGCATTGATAGAGATGTATTAATTAGGGTAAGTTAACTGCTTTAGCATATGATTCCCAGATTTAAGTGATCACAGTATATAATTTTTCTTGACTATACAATAGTTCAGTATATAGGCTCCTTATTAAAGGATCGATCTGGGAAGCTCTTCTCAAAGTAGAGTTACAGGAACCAAGTTCTCTTTTATTACACTTCTCAAATATACTCTATAGACTTTACTTTCAACTACAATAGGTAGAAAAAAAATTGATTGTGTAGCTTTTATGTACTAAGCCAGAGTGGAGCACATCACTTATTCCTATAACTATTTATACCTAAGTCAGTCTTTCCTAAGGTTAATTGAAACTGGTAAATGTACAGCAGATCTGTGCCCAGTTAGAAGAGAGGATACAATTTTGTGAATGCCTAGCAATTGCAACTACTAAGTGGATCTACAACATAGCTAGAGAAAATATCATACTTGTTAATAAAAATATTTGAACTTTCATTTTGAGATGTGAACAAGACACGAACATCTGCCAGCAATATTTCTATTCAACATTGGGTTGGAGGTCTTAAATAGTGCAATAGGTCATGAAAAGGGAAATAATAGGTATAAGATCTGAAAAGGAAGAAATGCACACTCATTTTTTCATTAAAAAAACCACTAAATTGAATTTGAGTTTCAATATAGTGTAAAATTTTTTGTGTGAAATTTAATAAATTTGTTATATTGAAATCAATAGTCAAGGATAGAAAAGAGTCTTGAAGTGAAGAAAATGGGGATGAGCGATTTCTCTATCAGACATCAAGACTTCTTTTAAAGTTATAAAAATTAAGATGGAGTGATGTTAGAGCTGGAAGAGAAAGAAAAAAAAAAAACACTGAAGTAAAGTAAACAACCCAGAAAATCACCCATAAGTATAGAGCCCTTGAATGATGAAAAGGTTATACTGCAGGAAAGTGGAGAAATAATTCTCTTTTTAATAATTTGCAATGGATCATTTATATATCCATTTGCTAACTCTATCTCACACCACACATAAACAAAAAGTTAGGCATTTAAAATATCTTACCAGCACAATTAATAACCCTGAATATATGGATGTATGTCTAGCCACCCTGTAACAAAAAACAGCTTAAAAATTGACAGAAGTTGAATAAACACTATTTCTAAATTTAATCCTTACAAACATCAACAAATTAAAATAGCACAGAGACCATTTTTAATTAAAATGCAAATAAATATCACCTTAACATTAATACATATATATTTAAATAATATATATTAAAATATTAAATATATTTTATATATTGAAATAAAATTAACTTAAAATACATAAATATATATCTATATTAATAATAACTGAAAATTAAATATCTATCACTAACTCATTTCCACCTGTATTTTTATCATGTAATATTGCTCAGGAATACTGAATGGGGAAGTTAGCACATGAAAAATTTAATACACCCTAATTAAGATATTTGTTTTATTCTTACTTATTTAACAACAGAAATTAAAATTAGAAATAGATATGTTTTGATTAAACTTTTGTTAAAAATTTGGGTAAAGAGGGCTTCCCTGGTGGCACAGTGGTTGAGAGTCCGCCTGCCGATGCAGGGGACACGGGTTCGTGCCCCGGTCCGGGAGGATCCCACATGCCGTGGAGCGGCTAGTCCCGTGAGCTATGGCTGCTGAGCCTGCATGTCAGGAGCCTGTGCTCCACAATGGGAGAGGTCACAATAGTGAGAGGCCTGCGTACAGAGAAAAAAAATAAAAAAATAAAAAATAAAAAAATTTGGGTAAAGAGTATTTTCTGATTGGAAAAGAAAACCTTATGTTTACCCATGTAATTTTATCAATTTTTGGGGAAAGAGTTATGATAATAAAATCAATTCCTGTGTCTTAGTAATGCCAAATGAGTTTCTCTTCATTTCATTATCCTCTTGAAATAAAAAGAAAATATTCTACAGCTTCTCTTAAGTCACTTTTTTTTCATTTTTTAAAAAATTAATAGACTTTATTTCCCAGAGAAGTTTAAGGTTTACAGAAAAGTTAACAGTATGTACAAATACTTCTCATATACGCCCAATACTCCTGCCCATAGTATCCCCTACTATTTACGTATTGCATTGGTATGGTATGCTTGTTATAATTGATAAACCAACACTAATACTTTATTAATTAAAGTATAGAGTTTACATTGGAATTTACTTTTTATATTGACCAATTCTATGAGTTTTGTCATAGGCATAATGTCCTGAGTCCACCATCATAGTATCACACATAAAAGTTTCACAGCCCTAAAAATTCCCTACTCTATGCCTCTTAATCCTTCTCTCCCTCCCTCCGCCCCGCCACAGTCCTTGGCAACCACTCATCTTTTGCAGTTTTGCCTTTTCCAGAATGTCATGTGGTTGAAATCATTCAGTATGTAGTCTTTTCAGGGTGGTTTCTTTCTCTTAGCAATAAGCGTTTAAGTTTCCACCATTGGTGTACATATCTGTGTGAGTGGCTTAATAGCTCATTTCTCTTGGTTACTGAATAATATTTCTTTGTATGAATGTACCACAGTTTGTTTATCCATTCATCTATTGAAGGATATCTTGGTTGCTTCCAACTTTTGGCAATTATCAATAAAGATTTTAGAAACATTCACGAGTAGGTTTTTGTGAGGACATAAATTTTCAACTCATTTGTAAACACCTATGACGGTGGTTGCTAAATTGTATGTTTATCTTATGTTTAGCTTTATAAGAGACTGTTAAATTGTATTCCAAATAGGCTGTACCAATTTGCATTCTCACCAGCAATGAATAAGTATTCCTACTGCTCTGCAAATTCACCAGTAATTGGTATTTTCAGGTTTTTGTTTGTTTTTTGGCCAGGTTAATACTTGTGTAGTGGTATCATATTGTTTTATTAGCAGTTCCCTAATCACATATGACTTTGAACATCTTTTCCTTTGCTTATTTTCCATCTGTTTATCTTCTTGAATAATGTGTCTGTTCATGTATTTTGCCTATGTTTAATATGGGTTGTTTTCTTTCTTACTGTTGAGTTTTAAGTGTTCTTCATATATTTTGGATACAAGCCTTTTATCAGATATGTTACATCTTATGTAGTTGTCCCAAGGTTCTTGGATATTCAGTTCCATATTTTCCTTTTTATTTTTGTCTTTGCATTTTTAACTTTGGAATTCTCTATGGATATATCCTCAAGCTCACTGCTTATTTCCTTGGCCTTATCCAGTCTACTGATTAGCCTATCAAAGGTATTCTTTTTTGTCTGTTAGGATGTTTTTTATTTCTAGCATATCAATTTGATTCTTAATATTTTAATCTCCCTGCTTACATTATTCATTTGATCTTACATTGTGTCCACTTTTTCAGTACAGCCCTTAACATATTAATCATAGTCTATTTATTAATCATAGTCTTCCTATTCTGATAATTCCAAGAACTTTTGCTATATTTGAGTTTTGTTCTGATGCTTGCTTTGTTTCTTCAGACCGTATTTTTGTGTTTTAGCATGCCTTGTTATTTTTTGTTGAAAGCCAGAGGTGGTTTCCAGTAAAAGAATTGAAGTAGATAGGTCTTTTATGTGAGATGTTTATGCTTAACTGGCTAGGAGTTTGGATATGTTTACTGTTTGCTTTACCTATAGGTGTCAGAGGCTAAAATTTCCTCTAATATCTTTATTTTTATCTCTCTTGTTTTCTTTGGATTTTCCTAGAGACTCCTCAAATAGGGTCTGAGACTTGCAGGCCTTTTTTTTTTTTTTTTTTTTTTCTTTTTTAATCTGTAATCCCCTGTTGTTATATAAGATCCTTACTGATATGGTGGTAAAGTGTTAGGACAGGGGAAGTACTCTACGGTTCTATGATTAGGCACATGTCTTTCATTGAACCTGAATTGGGTATTTTCCTTCTTCCATATCAAAGGCTGGAGTTGGACTTTTCTATTCCCACAGGTTGGGTAGACTGTTGGAAAATCTCGGTTGATCAAGTTCTTGTAAAATACTTTTCTTAAAGGGCAGCCCTTGTTAAGAAAAACAGAGAGCATAATATTACTTCAAAATGGTGACTGCTTTACCCTTCTCTCTGCTGGAAGCAGAAGGAGATTTATTTCAAGTGTTGAAAGTGAGAATCTGGTAAAATTGTGGGGGCATCCCTAAGACTGGGCTCCTTCAAAGTCTTTAAGTCACAAGCTAGTCTGTACTAAGCCTCCAGCAATTTATTACTTAGAGTTTAAAATGTTCCTACTGATATTGGCTCCAGCTTTGGGCTTCTGCATCTGGGCTACTCCTCCCATAAGCTTTGATTCTCTATATGTGCCTGTTTATCTCTCCGGTTTTCATGGCATAAGTTTGCCCTGGAGCCTCAGTTCTCTGATGGATCCAAGGAGAGTTGTTGATTTTCAGTTTGTTCAGCATTTTTTTGTTGTTGTGAGGATGGGGGTGATGACTTCAAGGCTTTGTACATGACAGACTGGAGTTTGGTAGCTTTGTAGGTAGAAGTAACATATTACCATTCTGTACAGATTCTTCATTTACAATGATAATTTTGTGTCACATTGCATCTTCTACATTTTAGAGGGAATGGAACTTTGGGATAATTGAACATGTTTCTCATTGTTTTAGTTACTAAATCTAGTGATGCTATTTGATTTATCTCAGATTTAATTTGAATTAATTCAGTGAAAACTGCTTTTTGGAATCAGAAAAGTGTCTGTCTGGAGAAAATATCGTGCAAAATGTGTGTGTGTGTGTAAGGGTATGAGTGTTTGTGTGTACTTCTTTTTAAATAGCATAATTATAAAGTTAACTTAAGAAAAATGAAATCTATGATAAGACATTTTACAAAGCTACTAATATGTTTGTGTATTTTGACATGACTAAAAATTCATAAATACGTCTAATAAAATAATAACTGAATTTTCCCTCATTTTCATTTGAATTGCTAAAATGTAGAAATAAGTTATTTACCTGTTCTGTTGTGGCTTTTCGTGGTTCAGGACCCTTTATTTGTTGAAGTCTCGTAGTTTCCTATACCATATTTTCAGTTAAAAGGAAGTATCTCTAAAACACATTTACGCAAATGGACTTTGAAAAGAGTTGATTTTTTAACGAGAATGAAAGTTAGAAAAGAATGAAAGTGGAATGCTGCTTCGGTTTGGGAGCACAGTGAAAAACAAATTGACATGATTCTGAGACAGAATAGAGAGAGTAGAGACATTATTTTTTTAAAAAGATAATGAGAAGTGTCAAGTGTTAAAGAGGATTAAATGATGGTGGTGGAAGTTGGGGGGGATGTCTTGTGGAGTGGGGGTAGGTCAAGGAAAAGTTTTCTGGAGTAAATGATAAGTTTGAGTTTAAGTTTGGGGTCACTAAAAAGGAGATTGAACAAAAGAACGGTCCAAGCACAAGGAACTGAATCTCTGAGGATGAGGAAGAGAACAACCAGGCACCTAGGGGTGGGCACCTTAGTCTGTGAGAGCTGGAGATGGGGGAGGGGCATTGGACCTTTGGTTTTTTAGAACTGCAACTGGAGCCTTCCTCCACAGGAAAACACCTTGCTGAAGCTTTCCTGAAATGTTGCCAACACCTCAAGTTCATCCCACTGCCAGATTGCTCTGACCATGATATGATAGCAGGAGGTGGCCACAGCTCCTGCACCTCTCATGCAAAACAGCCCCAGTGATATTCCTTCCTCCTCTCTCAGCCATAGTCATAGAAGATTACTTTATCATCTTAGAGGAGCAAAATCAGACTTTATCAAAATTCAAACATCTGCATTTTGTAAAATACATTTTAAAAATGAATAGGCAAGCAATAGACTGGGAGAAATGTTTATAATACATATGTCTGAATCCCAAAATATGTATTATGTATAAAAAAAAAGAACTCCAGTGTTAGAGACAAACCAGGAAATGAACAACAATTAAAATGACCTTAAGAAACATTTCACAGAGGAAAATGGCAAATAGTTAAACAAGCATGTGAAAAAGTATTCAACATCTTCAGTGAAATGCAATTAAATCTATAACAAGATAGAGCAACACATCCAACTGAGGGATGGTGAGGAATGTAGCAACCAGAACTCTACATTGCTAGGGAGAGTGTAAAACAATCGTTTTAGCAATTAATATGGTAATTTATTATAAAGCTAAAAATATACCTTTCCTATAATTCAACCTTTCTACGATTAAGCATTTAATCCAGAGAATGAAATTATATGACAATATAAAGAATTTTACAATAATATTTCTAGCAAATTCATTCATATTCACCGAAAAAACAGAAGACAACACAAATATCTCTCATCAGGTGTAGATAAATAAAATGTGTATATTCATACAATGTACTAGAACTCTGGAATAAAAAGGACAAATTACTGATTCATTTAACATGTATAAATCCCAAGGCATTAAGTTTCACAAAAGACACCACAAGCAGAAGAGTTCATATTTTATCATTTCATTTATCAAGTTTAAAACTGACAAAGCTGTTTTATGGTGAAAGAAAGCAGAAGAGAAGTTGCCCCCAGGGATTTGGTGAGAATGGGGATGTTGTTGATTGGAAACTGAGACAAAGGGAGTTATGTCTATATTTTAATAAAAGCACACTTTACATGGATGTATGCATTTGTCAAAACCTATAGTACTTATATTTAATATCTGTTTGTTTCAAAGTATGTAACATATACCTCAACAATGAAAAGCATTAGGAAGATATTTCAATAAAGACGTTTCAAGAAAGGTGCTCCTGAAAGAGCAATTAAGGTGAAAACACGTCTCCCTGCTGAGTTTCCATGTGCTTCTTCAAGCCCAAAATCCACACTTATACATTATATCCCATCTGTACTTTCCTCCACAGGGATATTTCTCAGGCAATTTCCCCACTTTTCTTCTGATCCATTTTTTTTTTCCTTTTTAACTGGATCCTTATCCTCAGCATGAAACATGCTTCAATTTCTCCTAACTAAGGAAAAGTTACCTCTCACTTCATATTGTACTTGTCTTCACATTTCCTACACTGAAGTCTCCCCGTAAATCCAATCCCCTTGTAGGACTGAAAATGGAAATACCATATTCTCCATTGATAACAAGGAAATCTTTGAATTGTCCTTGATTCATTTTCTCACACTCTATGTCAATTTCTTCAGCAAATCCTGTTGCCTCAACCTTGAAAATACATCCAGTTTCCCTCAACAATTTACTACCTGCATCCACCCCAAACCACTGGGACCAAAGGCAATGTTATCTAGTTCCTTGTTATTCCATGGCCTCCCAACTGGTTTCCCTGCCTCCAGCCATCTCCGCTTCTTTCTGTTGTCAGTACCAGTACCATAGTCAGGTTAATCTCCTTACCATATCACTGCTCTGTTCCAAATTCTCTAAGGGCAGGGTAGAGTTGACAATATCTTCATAACATAAAATGCTTCCTCCACCTGACACCTTTTCCATTCTGAACATGTCTTCTACTATACGGAGTCTCACTGTCTCCCTCGCTTTCTCTAAGGCAGTAGTTTTGAGTAATTTTCTCCGTTGCCTCCTTCAAGACTTGGATCAAATATCTCCATCTCGGGGATCTTGACAAGGACGGTTTTGGTGGAATAGTAGCTGTGAAATACTGATTAAAGTGGGTTTAAAAGAGAACTGGTAGAGAAGAATTTGAGGCCAAATGTAGACAATTCTGTGAGGAACTTTGCTGAAGTAAGAAACAAAGAAATAGTGCTGCAGCTATTGGGGAAAAGCGTTAACAGTGGCCTGTTTTTTTTTTTTTTTTAGTTTTTTCATTTTGTTGATGGTGTTAAAGAATAAGTTATTTTGATGCTTGTTAAAAAGTAAGAACAAGCATCAAACAGGTGTCAAGAGTATCACAGCAGGGGAGAGAGATCAGGCTCAACTCTAAATATATACAAAAGAGGAAAATGGGGATTGATAGCCAAGGAGCAGCTGGGGGAAGGGGGTTGCTAGATGGAAAATTACTGAGAAGAGGTATAAGGGTAGGGGAATTCTTTCTAAACTAACTTGACAAAATTCTTGCTTGAAGGTAGGCCAGGGTGATCAGATATCACCTGGGAACTGATGGTGTGGGATAGAGGAATTTGATCAGATATTGAGGATGATCAGATAACAGAGGTAGGAGATTCTCTACAAATTGCTTTAGCAAGATTCTTGCCAAAAGTAGACTCTTCAAGGATGGACATGGAAGCCCAAAGATGATGCCTAGTCTGAAAAATGCTCAGAGGAGCCTGACTAAAGTTTGGTCAAGTGGAGAGTCTTTGTTAGTTATTATTGTTGTTCTAAGAATATTGGGATATGTCTGTTATGTGATAGGAGAACACAAAATATGGTAGAGAAGAAATCTATATAGGAGAGGGCGATTTTAATTTATCCATCTATTACTTTTTAACAATATTTCTTTATACTAAGCTCAGGGGATACAAATAAAAAGAGACACTGATCATAGGATGGCAGACATATAAAATATGGCACACATTCCTTACATTCTCTAATTCAAGGAAGCATTATCTGCTGTAGGAGCTTTAGGGTTTAACTCTACCTATGGGGAGATATTCCAGAAAGAGATGGGATTAAAAGATAATGTCTCATGTAATAAAGCGATGGCACTATATTCTCCACAATTGTGGGTTCCATAGATAGATTTTAATCAACTGCAGCTGGTGTAATCATTTATTATTGCTGTTTACTTTAAAAAGGAGAACACTAATAGAGACAGATAAATGTTTTTGTTTTTTATTTCATAGGGATGGGTGCATAAATCAGAAGCAATTGTCCTAGATGCGATGTTACTAAAGTAACTCGGGTAAGTCCTGATGGTACCTGAATTAAGTGTGCCAACTGTCAGAAAAGGAAAAGATTCAGCTCTCCAATGTCCCTCCATATGCTACAACCAACAAAATGCTTTATCAACCTAGTTGTCCAGCCTATACTGTAAAATAAAGACAAACTGCCTTTGTTTTATAAACATAAGCTTAATGTTATCATAATTTTAGATTTTATGATCTCTTCTTTGACTTGTATTTCTTTATCTTTAATCAGTCCTTTATTTCTTTTCTTGAATACAGTTGACTCTTGAGAAACAAGGATCTGAACTCTGTGGTTGAATTTATATGTGGATTTTTTTCAATAACTACTGTAGGACTAAATAATCCAAAGTTAATCGAATTCCTGGATATTAAATCGAGGATATGGAGGAACCTTATATACAAGAGTCCACTCTAAGTTATATATGGACTTTCTACTGCTTGGTGGGTCAGCGCCCTTAACCTCTGCATGGCTCAAGAGTCAACTCTATATCATTCCTTATGTTCTGCGGGGAGATACAAATTAAATGTACCTGAATGATTTTTCTGTTCACTTAAAATGGGACTTAAATAAGGGTGAGAGGTTTTTAAAGTGTGATATGGTAAGCGAGAACTAAGAATGACCACACATACACTTTATTCTTAGAGATGGAAAGATGTGCAAATATTGTTTTTCTTACATCTCCTGTTATTTAGAGACACAAACTTAAATGTTCAAACAGTATTTCAAACTATTTTGTCACCACTATTTTTTTCAACTTACACACATATATTACCTGGCTTGTTTTAGAAGATTACAGTTATATTTGCTACCACTGCTTTTGATTATAATTTTTGGTACAGTTCCCATTTTTCACTATTTGGTAACTAAAACTGCCTTTGCTTCCTCAATATTTGTTTTTTCTCATTCATCAATGAAATTAAATATATATAAAAGGTTAAAGCCTTGTGTTTATTATTTGCAGAATGGAATTTTAACAATAATTCTTGTATAAGTAAAGGACAGAATACAAAGAAACATGTTCTTCCTTTGCAACAAAGATTAAGAAACCCATGGCAGAAGATGGTAAGGACCCTTCAAGCCTCTCTTGTGCCTATTTTGTAAAACAGTTTCCCAAAGACATGTTTTCATTCTAGCGACTCTTCAGTTTTATTTACAGGTCACAGGCACAGAAATGTAAATAACTTTGCAAGCAGAAGAATTTCTGGAGACTGGGACTCTTAATCTAACTTTACTTAGATGTCTTCTAACTCTTAAATTCTTTGAGATACCTGAGGCAAAATTGTGAGTTATAGTTGTCCTTCACTCGGAATTCTAGGTTAGGAGGTGCCTAAGGCATGGAACAGTTTTAGTGAAAAACATGAGTTTTTCTGGCCTGTGGTTCAGATGTGTTCCCGGCTGTTTCTTTGTTGTCAGCTACAGAAAATAGGATGCATCTGTTATGTACCGATGTTGATGCTCTGCAGAGATTCTGACAGAGGTGAAGAAGTAAATGGTTTGAGGTGAGTACATTAAAGTGACTCTCATGTTGGCATAACGTTTTATGGTTTTAACAGAGAACTCTCTATATCCAGTTAATAATATCATTTTTTTAATAATATCATTTTTATCTTGAGTTTCCTGCATTGTAGAACTAAAGTATAAAGAGCCTTTTGGAACAAAGCTGTTGCATAGGTTTTGACTGTATCTTTTATGTGAGTAGAGCTCACTCTGGTAGGTTGGGAATTCATTAGGTAAATTTGTACTGCAACTGGTTGTGTTCTATTGAAGAAAACAAGAAAATTATGTGAAATATTGATTTTTTTTCCCTTTTTTGAAAAATTTCAAGTAAAGCTGTGAAGCAGCATAAATTAAAGGTGACTCTCTTCCTCCAAATATTGAATCCCTTGATTTTGCTTTCAGGCAATTGAAAATTTTCAGGCAAATTTAAATCAAAAGGGCTTTATTACCCAGTATTAGGTGGATACAAAATCATTGGAAGTATATTAAAGCAAATGTTCTGGCCACACTTCCAGGAATGATTTCACCTTCCAAATAAAACTGCCTGGGGCTTCCCTGGTGGCGCAGTGGTTGAGAGTCCACCTGCAGATGCAGGGGACGCGGATTCGTGCCCCGGTCCGGGAAGATCCCACATGCCGCGGAGCGGCTGGGCCCGTGAGCCATGGCTGCCGAGCCTGCGCATCCGGAGCCTGTGCTTCACAACGGGAGAGGCCACAACAGTGAGAGGCCCACGTACAGCAAAGAAGAAAACAAACAAAAGAAAGCAAAAAAACAAAACTGACTGTACCATGATCATAGGCTCCATTGTAGAAAAAATAAACAGTCAAAAAACTTAGAATCAGAAAGCAGAGATGACCTAACTGCATTGTTTCTTTCCTGATCTGGGTCAGCACAAGGGACACCTCAGCTCCCACCTCCCTGTTACTTTAATTCAAATCTGAGTTTATGTCATGCGAGAAAACATAGTGCATCCAGAAAAATAGCTGCAAAGGCATCTGAGAAACAGTTTTAGATTTTTAGCTCTCCTAGCATCTCCTAGCACATATGAATGCATGCTAAAAGGAAATTCAAATGGATCTCAGGCATCCGTACAAATTACATATCTGTCATTTCTCTAACCATCCTTCTGTAAAGTTTACTATAAATTGAAATTAGGCATATGAGACCCTGGTTTCATTTACCTACATTGTATGATTAAAGATGAGTTCCTGTGAGGAACAGAAAAAATCCTTTTAAATTTTATACTATAAGGGGTAGATAGTCCCTGTAGCCCTAATTTCCTTAATGTTTTTAATTTTTGAGTAAATATGATTATCTTTGCTATTTATATAACATACAGAACTAGGAAAATTCACTGCCCTAATTTTTTTTTTTGCGGTACGCGGGCCTCTCACTGTTGTGGCTTCTCCCGTTGCGGAGCACAGGCTCGGGACGCGCAGGCTCAGCGGCCATGGCTCACGGGCCCAGCCGCTCCGCGGCATGTGGGATCTTCCCGGAACAGGGCACGAACCTGCGTCCCCTGCATCGGCAGGCGGACTATCAACCACTGCACCACCAGGGAAGCCCTGCCCTAATTTTTTTGTTGTTTTAATTTTATTTTGACTGAATGATGTTAAAGCTTTCATGGAAACAGTAACTGGGGTTTAGGACTTTGATTAAACAAGATGCATTTTATTTGTAAGTACAAGAAAATAAACATTATTATACTATAATATTCTTTTCCTCATCTATGTTGGGGTCCCAAGAACAACCTCAGGCTCTATAATTTGCTAGAAGGCCCTACTAGTCATAATACATCTGTTGTTCCCAGAGTAACAGTTTATCACATAACACAGGACACAGCTCAAAGTCAGTAAAGTAAAAAGGCTCATGGGATGAAGCCCAGAGAAACCAGATGCAAGCTTTCAGGTGTCCCCAACCAATGGAGTCATATAGGCATACACTTAATTCTCCCAGCAACAGTGCATGATAATGTGTGAAGTACTGCCATGTGACTGACTTCAGCTTCTCAGACTCCAGTCACACTTCATCCCAAAGCAAAAACAGGCATTCACCACAAATCACATCATTATGATAAACTAAACTGGTCAAACTGGTAGAGCATGGCCCAAGGCCTCAGGCATAAAAAAAATAATAATCTTATCAAGCAGAGTATCCTAAGAGATCAGAGGTTATTTTCAGAGCCAGCCAAGGGCTAGTTCTGAAGATAGGCCTTTCTTTGGAACGCGTTGGGTTTTAGCAACCCAGGTCTGCTGAGTTGAGTCTTTCCTGCCCGCCATCCTTGATTAGTGTGCTTTTTTCCAACAGATTTAATGAGAAGTTTCTGTTTAAGAGGCTAAACAATCCCTTTGAAGCCATCGAACTCACCAACAGTCTATTGTCTTTGTTTAAAGAAATAATTCATTTAATTGTAATCTAGAATTTCATTTGTTTGCTTTAAACCTTCATTTTACTATGATTACATATTTTTTGCTGGAGGATGGCTTACTGCTTATTTTCCGTAAAAAGATTCCTTAGCTTGCATTTCCCAGTCTTGGAGACACATCCAACACCACTTGGTACATTGTTTTGGGAGGTGTACTGAAACACTGCCACTGGCTGGTGCCAGGATATCTCTTCAGGAATGAGCTGTTCATACAGGAACTAGTAATGGCTGAATTTGAATAACTTATGTGAATTTCCTAGCGCTGAAGTTAGTCAATAGAGTTAAGAAACAGTGTTCTTATCTACTCATGAAGCAAAGGATTTGCTTTCTTATTGCCTTATCCTGGATTAGATGATTAGTACCAAAAAAGTGATCCTTGAGAAAATGAAACACAAGCTTGACAATCTGAAATAAGTGTATAGAACTAATAAGTGTATAGAAATTTTTAAAGCTAAGTGGTAGGGATAATTTAAGGAAAGTTATATCAAAGTGGCACACAAAGAAAAAGAATTGGAAAATATCAGAGCAGCAAGTGAGCTCTATCCACCTAAAAGAAGCATTAACAATGAAGAGTTAAGAACAGAAAACAAATTTACCCAGAATTAATGTGCTGCCTGTCTCTAATTTCTGTGGTTATTTGGTAATCCAAGCTTCTGAGTAAAATATTATGTCTGTGAATTTTGTCTGAACGTGGGGTAAATTTCCTGACTCACGTATACATTCCAACATATGAAATATTTGTAGATTGGCATTATATTCATTGAAATATCTTAAATGCCACACACAAAAAACCTTAAATATCCTCTGGGGCAGTGTTAGTTTCCTATTGCTGATGTAAAAAATTGCCATAAAATTAGTGGCTTACACAATACAAATTTATTATCTTAAATTCTAGAGGTCAAAGGTTCATAATATATCTCTAGATAATTATAAAATCAAGGTGTGGGTATATGTCCCTTCTGGGGCTTAGGATAAAATCCATTTTCTTGCCTTTTCAGCTTTCTTGAGGCTGCCCACATTCCTTGGCTGATGGCCCATCTTTTTCCTCTATTTTCAAAGCCAGCAATGTTGGGTCAAGTCTGCTCATGAGGAAATCTCTCTGGTTTTCCTCTTCTTCCTATCTCTTCTACTTTTCAGGATTATTTGGGGTTACACTGGTTCTACTTTAATAATACAGGATAATCTCCCAATTTTAAGGTCAGATGATTAGTGACATTAATTCCATACACAACCTTAAGTTACTTCCCTTTGTCACATAACCTCACATAGTCACATATTCCAAGGCTTAGAAATATCTAAGCCTCTTTGGGGACAATTTTTTTTTGACATCTTTGGAGACTATTATTCTATCTACTATTGAGTAATATTCACATGATGAAAGACTGTTTGAAATTTACCTTTTGTATTTTAAGAACTTAAAATACACTCTCCAGTGTTGAGATACAATGAAAAGATATTTTAAATTCACAGTGAGGCACATTTTTTTCAAGAAGTCAGATTTTGAATTCCTCAGGAGAGTTTAATTGCATGGAAATTAGGGAAATATGATTGTTCCTTTCTTTGTGTAATTATTGATATTACTACAGACATATTGACTTAAATGAAAGACTGGCCTCATTTTATTTGTAATTCTTTGATTTGTTAGTGTACAATTGCCCTAAGATATTTGACTAAATGATCAAATCATGAAGACAATCAAATTAGTGATAGTCTTGAAAACAAAAAAAATAGAAATATCTGATCAACATTCTTTTTGTTAATCTTTACTGTTAACACCTCAATTCTACCTGTGTTTGTTAGTAATTCAAGAAGAAAAACCTTTACAAGAAAGGATGGGACTAAATTTCAAGAAACTTCTTTAACGCTATGCATTTATGACTTCTGACAATTTGTCAACTCCTTTTATGCTGAAAGTACACAATACTAATATTTGTCATGACATGTATAGAAAAAAAGTGCTTAGTGCTACATTTTCCATATAATTTTAATATCATTTTTCAAGAGGTACAAATTTACAAGTTAAATGCTTAGAAGTATAATCTCAATCTTTTTAAAAGACACACTAATTTTCCAAAATTGGATGCATTTGATTAATTATGTCCAATGGGGTTAGGGTAGAGGGAATATTTTTAAAAGTAAATGCAATCACAAATGTATAGGAAATAGTGAAAATTTGTATTGAAAATGTTTCCTCTGCCACTAGCAATTTTAAAAATTTAAGATTTCTGTTCAGACCTGATTAAAATTCTTTCCAAATGTTAGATAATTAAATATTCAAAAATACATAAAATGAAACTAATAAATGCAAATGTAGTTGTTGCTAATATGATTTAGATTTGACCAAGTTAACAATATTAATGGATCAGCAAGTACATTGGTGATGGAAATAAAGCCTACCTGATTTTAATCAAACATATTCTCTGGATGTTGGTGAACAATTATTTTGAAAGATAAATGCATTTAAAGGTAGCATATTCTAAGAAGTTTATTTACATCCAGTTTAGTTATAGATTTATATGGCTATTTCCAAAACTAACACCCTCATCTATGCCTTAAATATTTAATAGAATACCCATCAACTCTAAGACTCCTCCCTATAGTACTCACTGGAGTGTTAACAGAGTATATTACTAAAATATTCAGTAAAGGTAAAGATATGCATATCCTATAACCCAGTTATAGGTTATGTAGTTCTGTAATCCCAGAGAAACATGAAGGCTTGTAATAAAAAGTTACAAGGGTGAAAAAGTGAGGGAAAGGGGACTAAGCTCACACCAGTAGAACAGGTAAATATACTGTAGAATATTTATGCAGCAAAATAGTAGACTGAAGTCAAAATAAAAACAAAGTATAGCTGTCATATCAACATAAATAAATATAACAAGTTAAGAGTGAAGAAAGCAAGTTTAAAATAAAGATACCATGAATTTAGATTATAAAAATGCAAATAGTACATACTAATCAAGAATATATTAAATTCATTAGGGATGAATTTAAATGTAGTAAAATACAAAGATATGCATGAAAATGCATTGGAATAAAGGTAATGGTTAGTTCTTGGTAGACAGGAGAATTTGTTCAGGAAAGGGACATATAAGACTTCAAATGTATTTGTAATGTGTAAATTTTAATGTTGGCTGTTGGCTACATCAGGTTTTTAAAAACTTTTATTTAAATACATTTTGATAGTATAAATTATTTCATAAAGCACCCTTCCATTCCACAAGTATGATCTGTTAGCTCATGCTTTCTGTTGTGTCACTTGTCTGTGTTATGTATAACAAAACAGGAAAATAGAGTTAACAGAGATACTCCTTTCCAAAGCTTTTGCCTCAAGCAGAATCTCCAAAGTTCCTGTCCTGATACAACTAGTAGAGTGTTTTCCTTTAGAAATAAGGCCAACTTCTGTCTCCATCTCCCTCAGATATATATTAAAAAAAATTTTTTTTTGTCTGTGTTGGGTCTTCATTGCTGTGCACGGGCTTTATCTAGTTGCGGTGAGAGGGAGCTACTCTTTGCTGTGGTGCACAAGCTTCTCATTGCTGTGGCTTCTCTTGTTGTGGAGCACAGGCTCTAGATGTATGGGCTTCAGTAGTTGTGGCATGTGGCTTTCAGTAGTTGTGGCTTGCGGGCTTTAGAGCACAGGCTCAGTAGTTGTGGCGCACGGACTTAGTTGCTCTGCAGCATGTGGGATCATCCCGGACCAGGGCTGGAACCTGTGTCTCCTGCATTGGCAGATGGATTCTTAATGACAGCACCACCAGGGAAGTCCCTTCCTTAGATATTGATGAGGGAATGTGATCAGCAAAATTTCACAAAATGGAAAAAGATCTTGGGTGCTGGTAGTCACTTAACAATTGGCAGTCTTCCCTCTCTGAGATAGACCCTGGCCTCTTAGCATACTAGAACCTCTTCCTAATTCCTCTGCAATCAAGTAATTTGGAAACAAAAATTGTCACTCAAAAAGTTGACATTAGAAATCACTGATCTAAAAGATTCTTACCAGAAGGTTAGATTGAGGTCATAATAAACTCCTTCCCTAAATACCAGCTTCTATTATTTCTATTAGCAGTTACATTATCACGGTATTATTCAATTATTTGTGTCCCACTATTATCTATATACATATGAAAGATTCTTTTGTATGCAACATAACATGCATCTTTTGTTTCTAAACATGCTTAGTAAATACTGGTTGAAGAAATAAATAAAAACCTATAGAAAATAAACTTGTCTACCTTGAGAATGCCAGGTGCCTAAACTGGATGTAGTCACTAGATTCTATCTTAGAAGAGCTTACAACATAGGAACACACTTGTCTTAGTCTATTCAGGCTTCTATAACAGAATTCTATAGAGAGGAAAAATTATAAACAACAGAAATTTATTGCTCACAATTGTGGAAGCAGGAAGTCCAAGGTCAGGGTATCAATATGGTTAGGTTCTGTTTAAGATATTTTTTTGGGGTGTAGACTGCCAACTTCTCATTGTCTCCTCACTTTGAGGAAGGGGCAAGAGAATTCTGTGGAGTCTCTTTTAAAGGAGCAATAACCCCATTTATGAGGGCTTCACCCTCATAACCTAAGCACCTCCCAGAAGATCCACCTCCTAATAACATCACATTGGACATTAGGATTTCAACATAAGAATTTTGGGGGGCCACAAATATTCAAATCATAGCAAACTTTGTGTGAAGATACCAAGAATGATAAACATCGTTATAGAATTGTGTGTCATTTTATATTTCTGAAATCATTAGCTCAAACCCATTGTAAATATATCAAATGTTGTCTTATAATCATCATGCAGCTATATGCATTATAATACATCTACAATTAGATTGTATCATAAAAACTATATATGTAGGGTACGGTAGACCCTAATGATTAGTCTATTGTTATAAATAATTTTAGAGCACAAAATTCTCTCAACTACTGTAAGGCATATGTGGTAACTACTCTAAGACATAACTCTGCTAAGACAATTGATGAAGTAATAATACACTGTATTTTTTTTCTTGGTGTCATCACTCAAAGACACAAAGCAGTTTCCATTCCTCCTCCTCTTCCTCCTCCTACTAATCTTTCATTTACTTGGACTTTAAGGCAAGAGTTAAATCAAGCAAAACAGATATTATCAAAAATTCATTCCAAGTTTTATTTGTGTTTGGTTATAAATATTTGAAAAAGGAGATGAAAATATAGTATGGAAATAGCCATTTTTTATATAAAGATATGTTCAGAAGAGTGGGATCTCTTTTTCTCCTTGAATCAACCAAGTTACAACTGAGAATTAATTTAAAATTACTTTTCACTGTAGCATTGCTTTTTCAAGATAAAATTTTAAATTTTAAATTTTTTAAAATTTCTGGTTATATTATGTACAATACTATAATACTATACTTTCCTAAATTTCATAGGACAGATAGAAAGTTTAATAGACTGGCTACAAAAGTCTTTCAATTGCATAGCTATCCAAAAGAAAAAAAAAAAACAATTTCATATTCTAACTGCATTTGTTGAGAAACACAGCAATGATTTCCTAAAAACTCTTCCTGGGATGACTACAGGCACACAAATTCCATTCTGAAAAGGCTATAGTACTTGTTCCTTGACATTTTCAAAGTTCATGCGATCCTGAGAAATGATTAAAGGTTATCTCTAGAGCATATGGTTGATGACAGTTTCCCTAGTTTGCTGTAGTTCATGGGTAGAAAAGAATGCATTGTTTTAAGAATTCTTATTTTCTTTTTTATTCCATTCCTCAAATCACAATTTAAGCCATTCTTTTTTCCCTAAGCTGATTTAAATTATATATACACTAGGGTAGTATATAACTGAGAGTGATGCAAACACATAGTTTGAGTCTTAAGAAATCATTTCATTTCTATTATTTGCTTTGACTTTGTTCCAGCTAAATTGTACATTACTCCTTTATCATAAATCAAGAAAAATAGAACCCAAGAATCATCTTGTAATATATTACCAGGTGTTTTATTTTTATAAGGGCTGCATAAGATAAAACATAGAGTATCTTCACACTGTAGATGCTTGCATTCTTTTTCTCTTTTCTTGTATTCTTAACATGTATTTTTATTCTGTTCTAAACCTGATTTACTGTAAGCTCATCTAAAAAAAATCAGATGATAAATGTAGATAAAGTTTATGAATTATTTTAAATTCTAAACTAAATAGCTATAACACTAAATATGTAAATGTGAACAGAATCTCTAGAATTTTCTTCTTCAGCTCATGGGATGAAATATTTCCTACTTTAGAGACCACCAGTCAAAAATTTTGTCAATATGCAACCATTAACTGACTATTGTCTACCTACCTCAAGATCACACACTCTCCTTAATTAATAATTAACATATGTTAATTCTCTCTTTCTCTTTCTTACTTTCAGATGTGAATTTGCCAGAGAAAGAGTCTCTCTCTATAGCCCATGGGAATACTGTGACAATATATTGTTACATAGCAAATTCAGCAAGACAGTTTTTCAAATATTTCACCCTCAGATAACTGCCAATTTTTTTCCATTCTTGTTCTCTGTTCTCTTTTCCCTCCCTTTGTCCTACGATGCATACTTTTAAACTTTTCCTCATTTTACAGATGATATGCCTGAGGTAGCGTGAAGTAAATTGTCTTTCCCAATATTGCACAGCCAACAAGTGGCAAGACCACTATGTATGAGCACCTGGGATGAATGACAGGCATATAAAGTTGGGCAAATTGTGGTTTCTTCCATTAAAGAGTTCAATGTACTGGTGTCTACACATGAGGTGTACCACAGTGAGATAAATTTGAGTGTAGGTTTGTAAACACAGTAACTGGGAATACAAGCTTTTGAGTCCAATCTGAGAGTGAATCCCAACTCTATCATGAAGTAACTGGTGACCTTTGGGTCATCTTGTCTTTCTTTGCTTTAATTCATTTAGCTACAAAGTGAGGTAATTATATAATGCAAATGTATTGTGGCAATTAACTGAGTTAAAGCAGATAAATTATCAAATACAGCTTTTCACATATAGGTAGCATTCAATAAAGAAAAACTGCTAGTATAAAATGTTATGGAAATAGTGCAATGACCCATCATAAGAGAGACTATGAGCTGATTGCTGAAGCTAATTTAGTGACATGCAAGAGATACAGTACATTCAATCTAGTCTATTATTTATTTAACTGTCATATGTTATTTATTTTTAAATTATTTTGTTTTGCATTTGTAGATGAGTAAAATTTGCCACTCCAAAATGTGTCTTTTTGGCATGCAGATTATTTCAAGCTGAAAACAACCAAGGCCCAAAAGACTGAGAGACAACATTTGACCTTCCGCAAACTGCCCAAAAGAATTTAGATAGAGGGGCTGTTCCTGGAATAGAGCTATCAGCAGAGATATCTGCAAAAAATATGGGCTAGGTGTGGTGGGGAAAACTTGACAGGGCCTAGAGATCAGAGTCCACTCTGTATCCTGTTGTTTCTGCATGGCCCAGCAAACTTTTATTTACCAAACATTTGCTTTTTCATATGAATCGTCTTCCTCCCCTTTGAAATCCAAAACACTATCCTCAACATCCTCTTTTGTCTCTAGCCAAACATAGTATTTAAGGTGAGAGCTTCAGCCATTTTGGTGAATATCTTAATTTTTCTGGGTCTCTGCCATGTGTACCTGTTATTAAACATTTGTTTGATTTTTTTCTTTGATCTCTCTCATGTCAGTTGAATTCTCAGAACAGCCAGAAGAACCTAAAAGGGGTAGAGTAAAATTATTTCCCCCTAACACATGCATTGGTTGAATAATTGCATTAGATAATGTGTAAGGTCCTCCTGAATTACAGTGTTACATGAAGTAGAGGCTGACTGAAAGCCTAGTATTTGGATCAATTTCACTACCTACAGTCAGACTACTTTTTCAGTATTTCAAACACTTTTCCCTTTTATTTACATAACTGGAGGCCTTAAAAACCATAAGTAGAGCCCCCTTTAAATTATGATTTTTAATGATACTCTCTGAAAGCTTCCTAAGATTGGTCATAATTTATATCAGGATTATATCATCACTTGTTTCTCCCAGAAAAAGAAAATTGCATGAAATTTTGAAAGTGTTGAAAAGACTTATAATGGCGGCAGAGAAACAGAGGTTATAAGTGAGATTGAAACCATTTTATAGCCCCAAACTGCTGTAATCTGAAACATAAATAAAGGCTATAGGATGCCTGAGTGCCTACACTGTACCAAGTGTTGGATATAGATATCATGTCCTTCCAAACACATTTGTAAGCCATTTTTAACACAAAGCCACAAATGATGTTTTAGCAATAGCAAAATAAAATAGATCTTACTAAAGCATAGCAACTCAAACATGATTTTTTATAAGAATCAGTTAGAGAAGAAGCACTTCTCTTGCCCCTGTGGATAAATGGTTAATGCACTGAAGTGTGATATTTAATTACCTCTTTTTATTTTACCCATCATTATTTTAACTTTCATAACTACACATTACACTGGCCATAAAATTATATAGTCCATTTTAAGGTGCAGCTACAGTATTTTTCTGGCTGATTTCCTGATGCAGAGTATTTTGCCAGTGGTCACCACACTGTGGGAAGGCTTTCCTCTAATCAGTTCCAAATTGATAGCCCTTAAACTTTACCAGTGTCAGGTAAACAGGGGGGTCTATGTGCCTACAATCAATTAGAAACCTTTTCTGAGTTCCAGCCTTCTCCATTTGATCACTCTTCTTGCCAATATGAAGATATTAATCCTAATTGCCAATGTCTCATCATGCAAAATACCCTCAACATTATATAAAATCCTACCATATGAGATCGTTTCAAAAAGAGAAAATACAACAATTTGTAGGGAAAAACAGAAGAGGCTGACTTGCAGAA
>NW_020173488.1:1657132-1730717 GCF_003031525.2 Neophocaena asiaeorientalis asiaeorientalis | reverse complement strand
GAAGAGGGTGACTTGCAGAGTAGTTCTAAGCCCTGTAAGTGCATCCATGGTAGGAATCATTTAAAAAAAAAGGTTTTATTTATAATATTTGCATACATATTTGAAAGCTATTCAATGGAAAAAAGATTGACACAGAGCTATTATTTAGTTTTCTTAGTGTCAATAGTACAGAAAAACAATACCCAAAACATATTAAATACAAAGTGTAAATTGTTGAAAATACAGGAATTTTCTGGTCACCTTTTAATTATCTAGAATATCTAAATGTTTACAAATACCATTTAATTTAATATATTCTTTTAAAATCAGAGATTCTTACTAATCACTGGCTGACATCATCCTGACATCTGTCTCTCCCCACGTATAGGAAGACAGAGTTAGACAAATTAGCTAAATTCTAACATTTCCGTATTTTATTGCTTTATACAAAGCTAAAAGAATAAGAACATATTTCAATATGTTCATTCATGTGTCGATGTTACTCTTCCAAATGTGAAACATATATATTTACACATATACACAAATATATACATATATATTTTACACATGCATATATGTATACATATATACATATTTAGCTGCGTGTTTACATATTTATGTTGAAGAAGTGAATTTATCAAAATACAAAATCCAGAAAAATCTTTGCATATTCTCTACCTCATTACAAAACACTAATCATGACACATTAATATAAACGTTGAAAAATTCCTCTTATACCAATATGGCAATAAGTAAAAGAGAAGATACAATGGCATCTCTTCACTACTTTAACTTCAGACATAGAACAATGCCTGGTAAGTGATCCATAATATTTGTTGAAGGAAAATATAAACTCATGAATATTTATTCATTTAATTTCTTTAATAAAACTTCACTTAGAACTTGCAATTGGTAAGCACTAAACAAGATGTTAGTAATTTTGAGATAAAAATTACTCTGCCCCCAATAAAATCCCAATTTAATGGAATATAAATCTATTAATAACCTAATTGAATATAAATCTATTAATATATATAGATCTTTCTTGACTTCTGATGGGATTACATCCCGATAAGCCCATCATAAGTTAAAAAATCTTAAGTCAAAAATACATGTAATACACATATAGCTTAACCTAGCCTAACTCAAACATGCTCAGAACACTTATATTAGCCTACAGTTGAGCAAAATAATCAAACCAAAGCCTATTTTATACTGTTGAATATCTCATGTAATTTATTGAAAACTGTACTGAACGTGAAAAACAGAATGGTTGTCTGGGTACAGAAGGGTTGTTAAGTGTATTGGTTGTTTACCCTCTTGACTGGATAACTGACTGCAAGCTGAGTGTCATACTACATATTGCTAGCCCTGGGAAAAGATCAAAATTCAAAATTTGAAGTAGGGTTTCTACTGGATGCATATCACTTTCACACCATCATAAAGTAGATGAATTGTAAGTGGAACCATCATAAGTTGGGAAATGTATATAATAAAAATTTGTTGTTATTATTGTCATAATCCTCAGATATACTGAACAATTTCCTATTAATGCTCTATTTGAAAACCAATGTGAAGACCTCAGCTGATAACTGGAACAAAATATTTCCTGGATTCTACTAGTCAAGACCAGTCAATTCAGAATATTTCTCATTTCTATTAGCCTTGAATGTCATACCAAATGCAATTCAGTAATCATGTTTCCTATCCTAAGCTTCTATTCTTACGAATTTCATCTTTTCTCCTTTTTCTTTGTGAGTTTGTGTCTCTACTGACCCATTTCACTGTGCCTTAAAAACTCTCCTTTGGAAGAATCAAATTAAAAAAAAATTCCTCACAGAACATGCATTCCACCTTCTTCCCTAAGTGAAATCTGACTGCCCTTTTAGCTGACCTCTTCTCTTCTAGTTTGCTGGATTTGGAGTGCACGGCTTAATAATATTTCTTGTCAGCTTGAGACTGATTTGCCCATTCTCCTATAGTATTTGTTTTTTACAATTTTGTCCAAAATCTGGAAAAAATCCTTTTTTTATGATTGCTAATGCCACCTGTTGCTCAGTAAAATGTTAAGACATTAACTGTGTTTATATAATTCTCATGTCTTTTTTTTTTTTTTTTTTTTTTTTTTTTTGCGGTACGCGGGCCTCTCACTGCTGTGGCTTCACCCCTTGCAGAGCACAGGCTCTGGACGCTCAGGCTCAGCGGCCATGGCTCACGGGCCCAGCCGCTCCGCAGCATGTGGGATCTTCCCGGGCCGGGGCACGAACCCGTGTCCACCGCATTGGCAGGCAGACTCTCAACCACTGCGCCACCAGGGAAGCCCTCTCATGTCTTTTTTAACATAAGAACTCTCCCTTAATACATGAAAGGCAAATTAGAAAATCGATTACACTTAATAGAGAAAAAAAACAGAGTGGAATTCTTGTGTTTATAGTTATAAAATAAGCTCTTGATACCCACAGCTTTGATAATAATCTTCCTGTCTCTTTGAATGTGCTGGGATTAGCTAGAGAGAAAATGATCTCAATAGGTTAATTCTTAAATAATTTAGCATAAGTTTTGATGTAGAAGCTTGTTGAGGGCAAGGAACTACTTAAATGTGGGCTCATATAATGAAGGCAATGTCCACACATGCAGTTATGGGAAATTAAAAATATATATACATATATATATATATTAACTGGAGTTTCTAGAGTTTTTTAGCTGTGGACACTAAAAACCATCATTCCTATGGTACATATGACTTGAACAGACACATTTGTAACCATTGCAATCCACACTTTTTTGACAATCTAGGATGTTTAACATGATGTGAAACAAAACCTTCTACTTTCTTGTGGACTGAACACCTTGCCATGAAGAGGTGGGTCCTCTGTCCATGCTAGGAAAACTGTTGATAGGTACTCCTACAGCAATGATTTCACAGATTATAACCTACTTTTTTTACAGACAGATTTTGCTTCAGTCACCTGGAGAATCTCATTCTCTTCTTTTTTGATTATTCAACAAATTGTGAGCTTGTTTTAATCCTTCATAATCCTATCCCAATCTCTATTTAATTTTCCAATAACTTCTGGAATAATCCCCTTAAAAACAGATCTGATTAAATTAATTCTCTACCAGAAGTCTTCAGAATTGAAGATATTATTGCTCTCTTCATGGAGAAAGAAAAGTTCCTCCCCATTTGATTTTTTTCTTAAATCCCATGTTTACCACTGACAATACTATCTATCTCCCGTTTGCTAATATAGAGGCATTTTATATTTTACTTCCTAAAATTTGTCATTAATGCCATTCCACCTCAGGATCATTGCACAAATTGCTCCATTTACCTGGATATGCATTGCAAGCTTGCAGACCCATGCATATACATATACACACATCCATCCACGTATGTGTGCGTGGGATATTTATATTTTTTCTTAGAACTTCAATTTAAAGGATACTATCTTCAAAAAGCAAATTGTGGGACTTCCCTGGTGGCGCAGTGGTTGAGAGTCCACCTGCAGATGCAGGGCACGCGGGTTCCTGCCCCGGTCCCGGAAGATCCCACATGCCGTGGAGCGGCTAGGCCGGTGAGCCATGGCCGCTGAGCCTGCGTGTCCGAAGCCTGTGTTCTGCAACGGGAGAGGCCACAACAGTGAGAGGCGTGCGTACCGCAAAAAAAAAAAAAAAAGCAAATTGCATCCCGAGTGGTTAATGAGGGCCCCTTTGGTGTATTTTCTTGCCCTTCTCACTATCATATATTTAGCACACAGTATTTTAATGACATATTAACATCCCTTACTCTCTCATTATGCACCCTACATCTTGAGAGTAAGAACCATGTATCATCAGCACCTATTATAGTGCCTTGTGCATAGTAGATGATCAATATTTTTTTTAATGAATAACAAACATAATCATTGAGTTACATTTTTATAATGAGAATTGAAGTAGACAAAACGATCCCACTCCAAACCTTAATTCTATCTACATCCTTATCCCTGGAACCTATGAAAATGTTATATTACATGGAAGAGAGGAATTAAGGTCACAGATCAAATGAAGACTGTTAATCAACTGATCTTAAAGTAAAGAAATTGTTTAAAAGTATTTGAATGGGCCTTAATCTAGGAAGAGGCACAAGAGTCAGAAACAGAGTTGACATTGTGAGAAAGATTCCAATGACTATTGTTGGCTTTGAAGTTGGAGCGAGGAGCCAGGAGTCTAAAAATGCTTTCCAGAAGCTGTTCAAGGCGAGAAAATAGATTCTTCCTTAGACGCTTCAGAAAGATATTTAGCCCTGTGTGTCCTGACTTCTGACCTCCAGAATTTTAAAATAACAAATTTGTGTTGTATCAAGCCTCTAAGCTGTGGTAATTTGCTAGAGACAATATGAAACTAATAGAATAATATATTATATTGTCCTCAGCAAAATGATCTAAAATTATTTTAAAAATCAACTACAGAAGAGATATAATTGTACTTTAGTTTTCCAAGTCTAATTTAATAAAGATTTTGACCATAAAAATTCAGGAAGAAGCTAAGTAAACATTTCAGAAAAGGGATCAATGATTAAATGTGTGAGGAGAGAGATACTTTATTAGTCAATCATTAATTTTTTTCTTACCTGACATGAATTTATCATATTTGATGCTTAATCACAGACTACTAGCATTCTGATTTGGCTTATTACAACATCTATATTAAAAGATTTACATGTAATGTATATACTAGATTAGTCTATAGTGCAGATTTCTAACAATTCTCATTTCACTGCTAAGATATATGTGGTCTTATTCTCTTTGATGTTGATGAAAATCTATACTGAGAGGCAGTTGTCTTTAAAAAAAAATTCTTAAAGATGTAGCTTAGTATTCATGGACTCTGGACTTGAAGCAAATTCAAACAGATTCAGCATTCAGATCAATTGTAAAATATTTATTTTTAGGTGATAGCATTTTATTAAATTTTTTTCCTTAAAGAATCTAAGAAGGAATTATACTTGAAGAATAAAAAGAATCCATATGAATCAGTAAAAAAGAAAAAAAAGGAATCAATAAAAATAAAGTTGATAGTATATTTTGTGACTTGGAAATGATTCATTCTCATAATACGTTCCTGAATTCATTCAGTGTTTTCATGCTTGTTATTTAATATTATATATATCAACTTTTTATTGTTTCTTGATTTTAGCATAAACAGATTGTGTATTAATCATTGGTGTAATTTGCATATGTTTTCTAACTCATTAAAAGATATTATTTTCCTGTATTATTAATTGCATACATTTCTTTAATAATAAAGCATTTTAGTCTTTGACAGAACTTCACTGGAAAAAAAAAATATTTAGAAGTGTCTTCTACAGGGTCCAAATTTTATCTTCTGGTTTCAATATTTTCAGTAATTCTTACGTTTATCACTCTATGAATTTTACTTTTTAAAAATCCTTGACTATTAAGAATGATAATATATCATAGTCTCTGTTTGTTTATAGTTAAAGCTTTACTATCAGTAAGTTGCAATCTTTAAACTTTGACTAATCAGGATGTAGAGTCTAGGAATGAGGAAATCATGCTATACAAAGGCTTGTGAGGACCTTTAAAACAATTATTCCTATCTGGAAGTCTAAATAACTTTAGAATTTTGAAGATATAATGTATACAGGAAAATGTTTATTGAACAATATTAATTACCAAGTAATAGTAGTTGGATAATAAGAGACATACAGGCATCTTATATGTAGTATATAATATAAATAAAATATGATCTTATAAGATGAATGTTATTGGAAGTAAATTCTTCTAATATTTTAATCACACAGAGTGGTGGAATCCCAGATATGATTCTTTTCTTATATTTACTTATTAAGTGAATACAGTTCATGAATGTGAGGGGAAATTGAATATTGCCTTAAATCGACACACAGGTGTGTGAGTAAGGTGGGTGGTCAGATGAGCTGCAGGACAGATTTTAAAGTTTTGCCTTTTGCTTTTTACATTTCTTTTCCCGTAGGTTTAAGAGAACAGTAATTAACATCTTAGATAACTGTTAGTAATGGCCTTCACTACCCTAATTCTGCCTCTGCAAGTCTCCAGATTTGACTGAGTTCTTTCTCCCTGTATCACATTCCCAAAAGTTTAAAAGTATAACTCTCAAGTGAGAACTTTCCTGATTTAAAAAAAAAAAGTCAAGAGAGTAGCAGGCAATTGTTGTACTTGGAGCTTCCTGCCTAGGGCTCTCCCCTGCTGCTTTTCTCTGACCTCACTGGGCTAATAAATACTGAGATCTGGCTGTAAATCACTCCCCAGTCCCGATTACCAGACAGAATAGATGAGACCCTTAGAAAATATTAGCTTAAAACACAAAATAAATACTTAAACATATAGCTACCTCAAAATAAAGACTAAAGTTGACAGCTTATACTAAATGAGTATAGAAGAGACATACCAGGGATTTAAAATACAGCCAATAAATATTCATAAAAAGAAAAAAGAAAGATATTAAAATACAAACAGGAATCAGAAGCTAGTGGTACAAATTGATTAAATATTTGTAAACTAGTTGAATCAATGAATACAATGGATAGCATAAGTAATGAGATAGATATAGGTAAAGAATAACTTAAGGATACATCTATGTAGGCATCAAGAAAACATTAAAGATATCAAATATAAAAGAGGTGTAAGATATATGGAGGATGAAACACAAGTGCTATCATTTGGATAATATTAGACCCACTGATTAGAAAACAAGAGCAAAAATAAAAATAAAGGAAGAAAGGGAGGAAGGGTGTGTGAGGTGAGATGTTTGAAAATTAATGTAGATCTATTTCTCAGAAGGGTTATCAGACATTTCATCCTGTCCAAAATGTATAAAAGACATTTGGTTTACACCGGAAGGTCCTTTAAATTTGGTCTTATATAAAATGACCATGAGCGTATTTGGTACATGCCTAAAGGTTTTGGATAGGAGCAAATATCAAAGACATTTTGGCATAGACCAAATAACTTATGGGTGTTTTTGACAGGACCAAATCGTCCTCCAAATATCAAGGATATTTTGTTGTGGACCAAATGTCTTAAGGATCAAATATTCCATGGACCAAATGTGTTATGGATATTTTGGAGTGAATCAAATGTCTCCATCAATGTTTTAGACAGGACCAAATATGACCAAATATTAAGGACATTGGGCATGGACAAAATATCTTATGAACCAAATGTCTTCTGGACATTTTGGACAAAACCAAATGTTCTGTAAGACTGAAAAGTAAAAAAAAACCAAACAATTAGCAAAATCTCAGGTTAGAAATTTGCATAGAAGGCAGACATGAAAGGAAATATCCATTATTATAATGAAATTTATGAACACTAAAGAATGCCAAGACAAATAGAAAATTATGAGAGATTCTAGAGAGAGGGAAGAAAAAGTGTTCTTTTATAAAGAAACAAAGATCAGGCTGACATTAAATTTTGAACAGCAACATTGGACGAAATAGGACATTAAGTAACAACTTTATTATCTAAAAACAAAATGATCCTAGATGTAAACTTTTAGATCCTAATAAAATGTCACTGAAATATGAAGATACAGTGAAAATATTTTCAGGAATACAAACCATATATGATTCACCTTAAAAAATCCACATGGAAAATATTTCTATAGGAAGTACTTAAGTAATGATATTAATTTAAAAAAAATAAATAATGTACTCCAAGAACTATGATAAAAGAAGGTGATCATATACCTTGATTAAATTCAGTCTTGTCAAAAAAAACTATATACAAAAGGAAAAAAGAGAGATAAATGATATAATAAAATAAAATTTTAGAGATGGATATATGATTTGGTATGAAAACATGCTATATATACTTGTCTAATTACAGGAAAAATACAGACATTAATAAGTTTAGATGCATTAGTAGTATTTAGAAATTTTAAAAAACCTCTTTCATTAGTTAATAATTTGTTTCATTAGACAAAATTAAGAAGAGACCTCAAAATTTAGCAAGTCTAATATGCCTGAACTATGAAGAAATATAGACATCTTGATCCCAAAGCATTAGTACCCAGCATATAGGAGCATATGTTAAACATTTTCACAAATAAACCATTATTTAAGCCAGAAATATACATCAATAAATTCCTAGAGATAAATATCAGATTACATTCTCCAAATATAAGGCAATAAAATTAGAAAGTAATGACAAAAATGTAGACTATAAATCCATATAATTGGAAATTCACCTTATACGTAAAAAGAAATCATGCAGCTAATTAACAAATATTTAGAATTAAAATAATATGATAACACTGTCTGTCAAAATATGGGACAACTATTAAAGCAATTGTAAAAACAAAATCTAAAGGTTTAAATTCATTAACTCAAATGAAAAACATAGGAAAAAATACAACAGACACAATAACAATAAAAATACTAAAGAATCAAGAAAAAAAAAGTAATCAATATAAAGGCAAAACCAAAGACAACAACAACAAAAATTCAAGACTGTAGAAACAAACATATTCTTTGAATAGATTAATAAGAAAGACTCGCCTTTGTAAGCACTGGTCAAAAAATACTGAGAGATGATGCAAATAAATAAAATATTAAGTTAAATATATGAAAATAAAATTATGGACATAGGAGATTGATTAGAAATGCTACTAGAGAAAAAAAAAGCCTAAGTATAAAACAATAAAATTAGCAGTAACATTATAGAAGTTCATCTTTGTAGAAGATCAATTAAGAATGATAAAGTATTTCTTTAAACCAAAAAGGTAAATCCATAAAAAAATATTAATTTGATTAATTTATATTAAAATTAAAGATTTCCTTTCAATTAAGTACAATGAGGAAAAAAGTTAATAAGACAACTGACACAGGAGTAACTAATACTTAAAATATCTGAAACTGACAAAGGATTATTAGATAAAAACTCCATGATAATTCCTCTGTAGGTGAATTTTAAATACATTAAAATATTCTTCGGGAATGTGCTGTAGGAAATCAAAGAGATATGGAGATAAAGGGAAAAATTATACAAAAATAATAGTTCAACTTTCTATGACTAATTAGTTGCCAGGCCCTGATCAAGCTGTTAAGATACATTTTCCTCCACTTATTTGGTCAGTGAAATTCTTTTACACATATCTATTAATATCTTGCTGAACATACTGTACTAGAGTCATCATCAATAAAGTCAAGAATAAGAACATGATGCCTGTTCTCATCACTATTATTCATAGTTTTCCCTGAAGATAGTAAATGCAGGAAGCAAGAAATAGAAATAATAACAAGTTGTGGAAAAACTTGTCTACTTAGAACACTTAAGAAAATCAAGCTAGAGCCTGAAAGTAATAAGTGAGCTGAGGAACTTGGCCAGATATATAAATTTTCAGTAGTTTTTTCCTTATAATGTCAATAGCAAATTAGAAAATACAATGGAAGAAATACATTAATCAACAGTAAGAAAATTATAATGGAATTATAAAATACAAGCCAATAACCTAGGGAGAAATTATAAAGAGTCTATATAAACATTAAAAGAAACAAAACATATTTGCTAAGGCACATTCAAATTTTTAAAATAAGTTAAAAGGTGAATTATATGCCATTGTGCAATTATTGATGTTTTTCAGAGTTATTTTATAAGTTTAATGTAAAAAATTCAAATAATATATTTGGAAATTGAAATCATATGTCTCATAAACTTGGAAGAAGAAATCAATAACCATCACTAAACAAAAGTAGCAGAAAAATGATTTAATATAACACACAAAATACAAGTTACCATACAAAAGTGCAGTAGAATATTGACCTAGGTTTGGAAAGATTGATGGAATATAAATGTAAAATGAATTAATAAATGATCAATAGAGTTCCATTAAATCAAGTTTGGAAAGGACTAATAATTGTTTTGTCTGATCTGCTCTGCTCTCACTGAATGGGATGCTGACCAAGCCCACTCAGCTCTTCCAGCACATAGAGTAGAAGTGAAGTCAGAGGTCGTTAATTATTTCTGGGATAACCTTTGCGCAATGGGGATGGGAGGGAGGAGTCAGTGGGTAAATAGGTTCTTCCTCATTTGAGGGGAAAAATCCTAAGGTCTATTTGGAACAGTTGTACTGATGTCCAGTTTCCCACAGTGATAACCAGTTTAAAATCTGCACTCTTAGTTTTAATACAATTTTAGTTTAGTTTTTCCTTCTTAAACACTTAACCCTTCTCAATTCTCTCCTCTTCCATGTTTTCATACCCCAAAATAATTTTTCAGGTGGCGTATGCAAGTGCTGAGGGAGCTTAGGTAAGGAAAGAGATGAAAAGAAAGCTTCAGGAAAAACAACAAAAACAAACTTCAGGAAAAACAACAAAAGAAAGCTTCAGGAAAAACAACAAAAACAACAAAAACCCCAAACAAACAAACCAAAAGCAGAGTTGTTTGGGATACCTCTGGATCCTTTAGCCTTTCTTTCTTCCTCTTCCCTAGAACATAGAACACATGCTTCCAAGGGCAAGTAGCTAACTTGAAAGTATGCGTTGTTATAAAAAGATGAAACCTTATTCTAAACTTGGCGGCACACTAAGAAGAGTCTAGATTTATGATGTCATTCTTAAGCCCAGCTTACTTAAGTCTTCCTACTAGGTTTTGCCATTACAATTGATCCTTGAACAAGGTGTGTGTGTAGGGGTGTTGGGGGCACTGACCCTCAGTACAGTGGAAAATCCTTGTATAATTTATAGTTTGAGCTCTGTATCCAAGGCCCCAAGCTGTGGCCAAAAAAAGAAAAGTGTAACTATAGATGCAACTTTATCACCCATCTCCCATTACCTCCCACCTCCTTAACCATCCTATTTTATCTATTAAAATTCCAGGACTGGGACCTTGTGAAATGCCCACTCAGCAGAAATGTGATGGCAGATTTAAGAGTTTACTGGACTAGGTAAGCAGCTTGATAAAGTCTGTCACTATTTTATTTTATTTTATTTTATGACCTCTTTAAAAAAAATTATAATGTGAATTTTGTTCCTAGATAAATTACCTTACACTTCTTGTACAACCTGAAATCAATGAAAATCACTTTTCTGCTTACATGCAGAGTCAAGAGCCCTTCATATCATTTATTCTCATGAACTAGGCATTTTATTCTCTGAAAGAATTTAGTATCATCTGCGTATTTCCATTTTTTTCTAAATACAAAACTAAAATAAATTGAACACAAATTCAATAAGACTGTTTTTTTATTATTTTGTGAAAAGAGAGTTCCATAAATAATTAGTCCACTCCAATATTCAGATATTTTCTGCTACTTTTCTAAAATTTCAGGCTTTAGAAAGTAAAGTCTGAATCTCAAAAGGCAGAATCTATTAGCATAATTGGTCATCTGCTTAATTATGATATGATGAAGATTATTAATTTTTCATTGGGAATAAGAGGAATCTTTGTCCTTAATTCTACTTAGTCCATACCATATTTTATGTACAGTCTCTTTCAAAGCGTACTTCCAGAAAATAATTTCTATATTTGTCAAAATTCTTTCAGTTACCAGTGACAAAATAACACAATGAAATTTAGATAACAAAACTTAGGAATTTGTGTACTTATGTCCTGAATTTGTGACTTCAGGAACAAATGGATCTAGCGTCTTTAATGATCATTTTAGAGCCCTGTATCAGTCTCTGTTTCCCTTTGTATATTGGTTTTGTCTTACAGTTATCTTTTCTCCTTGAAACCAGGCAATACAACCATCAGCAGTTTAAGGCAAATTTTGTTTAACGTTTTGTTGTCAAAGATGAAGTTAGCTTTTTCTTCCACTGAATTTCCTTAAGATGTTTCAGGGAAGATTCTCATTGGTTTATATTGTGGATAAAGAATTCTAATGGACCCAGCATGTATTCTAAGCCCACCCTTTGTTGAGGGGCAAGGCACTGTGATTGGTGACTCCATCTATGTTGAGGTACAGGGAAAGTTCTTGAACCAATAAAACAAAGCAAATAAGTAAGACCAAGAACAAGAGTGATGGGGAAAAAATTCTGGCCAAGCAAAAATTGTAAGTTAATATATCAACACCACTTACAAACTAATCCTTGAAACAATTAGTTGTCATACACAGCAATACCACAATTGAAAGTAATTAGATTTCTCGGACTTCCCCTTGTGGTGCAGTGGTTAAGAATCCGTCTGCCAATGCAGGGGACATGGGTTAGATCCCTGGACTGGGGAGATCCCACATACCTCGGAGCAACTAAGCCTGTGCACCACAACTACTGAGCCTGTGCTCTAGAGCCCGCGAGCCACAACTACTGAAGCCCACGAGCCACAACTACTGAAACCCATGCATCTAGAGCCAGCACTTGGCAACAAGAGAGGTCACTGCCATGAGAAGCCCACACTGCAAGGAAGAGTAGCCCCTGCTCGCCACAACTAGAGAAAGCCCGCATGCAGCAAAAAAGACCCAACACAGCCAAAAGAATAAACTAAAAAAATTATTTTTAAATAATAAAATAAGTAACTAGATTTCAGATGTACGGTATTTGCGATATTGCTAACATGAAGTCAACTAAGTTTATCATTATTTAACAAAAGAAATAAAACAAAAAGAAATTTGCCAAGTAAATTAAATTAAAAATTAAAAATGAAGTGCAGCTGGAGGTAGAGTGTCAAAGTGGAAGGAATAATGCCACGGAAATTATTTACACCTAAATTGAAATCTTGACTCTGCCATATTTTATGGATTTGAACAAATTCTAACTCTCAAGAGCTTATTTTTAACTTGTGATTGGAAAAACATAATATCCATTCAGATTATTGTGTATTTCGTTGAAATGTTTTTGTAATATCAGTAAATAATAGAAAATAGTTAATTAACAAGTCATTGAAATAAAATATTCTCTACAACTTTTGTGTTATGGCAGAGTTACATCACAAAGTATTGTGATGTACAACTAATATGTGATTTTTTTTTAACCATCCTGCTTTCTTTCTAAAGCAGTACAGGAGAAATAAAGTTCCCCCAAAAAATCCATTAAGTGTGGGACAGAAGTATAAATTCATTTTGGTAAAGCAAGATTTTGTTCTACTGAAGACGAGAAAACACATGAGCTGAGGAGAGAGAAATGAATCCCATCTTCAGAGGAGGGAGAAGGACTATATATCCAGTAGGACCAGAGAGCAGGGTGAAGGAGCATAGACAGGACTCAGTGCTAAGCTATCTTAGATTCTTCACCCTCTCTTCAGCCAATATCACATTATCTTTAACTCTTGTAAACCCAAATAGGCAATTTAATGTGGAGAGTGGGGCAATGTGGAAAAATCTATTAACCTGATGGGCACAGAACTGAATGGATCCTATTGACACTTTCCTTTTACCATGTAGCCTATTAAGACGCCATGAGTCATTATACACTTGAGATTATTGTTTTCATTGTAAACTATATATCTTCACTGATTTTGACTGTTCATCACATTGTCAAAGTGTTAAAACTATGGTAGTAAACAAATTCTTAATTAGCTTTTCTTCAACTGCCACAAATATAACTTACATCTGAACTTTATCTAATTTTATGTTCTAAAATTGACACAACAGAATGATCAAGTTTTCCAGGAGTTTTACTATATTTTCTACTCTGTAGTATTGTTTGGTCTCTTCTGTAAAAAGTAAATAAAATGCTTGATAACTGAAGGAAGAGATGCTTCACCAAAAAAATAAATGTGGCAAGAGCATCTATTTTATAGTACTTTATGTATTAAATTATAACATTATATCACTGGTCTACAGATGATCTATTCTGAAACTATCACACACACATATATTTACTTGGGAGCTTTTGGCAAAGAATAGTCCCCTCTGATTGTGGCATATAAAGCACAGACATGTAAAAACAACTCCTGGGATAGAAATTTGAATCCAATAATCCACAATGCCTGAGGATGACATGTCTTACATATGCTCTGTAGAGCATTAATAACTATCATATTTACTGTATAGAGTTTCATTATTTCACAAATGCAATATGAATTTAGAATCAGAGAACTGAAGAGTCAATAAAGTTTGTGTGTTTTTGTAACAAGTATGGTAGTCTTAAAATGTTAATTTAAAAAGATTTTTTATTGAACACATGCATATAATATATTCAGACTTTATATATATATATAAATATATATATGTTATAAAATTATTTATAAATAAATATGTTTAGCCAATTAGTAAAATATCTTTACTTATCAATCATAAGCGTCATTTTACGTAATAAGTATATGAAATATGTGAAAAGAATATAAGTAAGTGGTAAACCATGATTTCAAGAGAGCAGTTTGTGGTAATTAATGAAATATGATAGGATTATGAAAAGATACATGACTTGAACATAAAAGCTCCCATAATTAAGTGATGGCCATTTGAAATTTATAATTAGCCTTGCTGAAGTTTTTCTGACCCTCCGCAGAAAGCCATGTGAATGTCCTTACATTTAATCTCATTCGTGGTGTTGGCTGCTGCTCACTAAACAAAGCATAAAAGAGAGGAGCAACCACATATGGAACTCCCTACACCAGCAATACATTCATAAATAATTCAAAGGTCCTCTACTTTACATAATTACCCTTTTAGCTGATAATTTAAACAAGGAACTGAGGTCACGTTATCAGTACTTTTAACAGAACACAACTCAGAAAACTTCACTGTTGATATTTAAGAAAAAAAAAAGTTACTGTATTACTATTTTATTTTTTAATCCATAAAATAAATTTCAAATCTTAAAAGCAATGGCCTGATATTTCTCAAATTGTCTTTGTTATGTTAAAAATTATAAAATGATAACCATGTTTTAATTTGAGCATTGAACAAAAACAAATGTTCTGAAAATGTCAATAGCTTGAGTATCTGGGATAAATTTTATAAATATATGAATTCAATGGATTTATACCTCATTAAATTATTTTTAATTTTATACTTAAATTATTTAAATTCTTAGATTCTAAGTATTGATGCTATCTCATCTCTTGGGTAAGCAAGTTGATGATGAGGGTTCATATGAGGGAAGCGAGTTTGGCTGCTAAGTTAATATATGTGATTGGAGAAAATACTTACATAGAAGAGGATGAGGAGGAGAGGAAAAAGGAAAGGAGGAAAGAAAGGCCAAAAGCTAGTAAAAGAGTAACAAAATTTAATTAGATGAATAAAACCAATATTCCTAAGGGGAACTAATAAAAAAAAGAGCTGGAAAGAGCTGGCAGAATTAGAAAAAATGTCCACAACTGGTCACTTTAGAATTTTAAACCAGTCTTCATTAATTAACACATTTAATTCCAGGACTAGAACCTTATAAGGCCACTGACACCAAGTTTGCTTTAACAGCATTTACAAATTAGACATTCAAACTGTGTAGGTTTTTGCATGTTTCTGTTATATCTTTAGGCTAAAATACTTTCTGTGACACATTTCAAACAGAAAAAAAAATATTGAAAACTTGTCCCTAAATGTAAATGTTTCCATTGTCTATTTAATAGTTTAAATAAGTAAAACACACAAAAAAAGAGCTACTATTATTATAGAGGTAGCATTAATTTGCCTTCTGCTCATCTTTTACTGTTTTCTAAAAATGCCTCATTTATTTTTTCTTGAGTTTCCCATGATAATTTTTAAAATTCCTTGCCTATTCTTCATTTCTCCTTTTAATGGAAATCTCTATTTTGTATTTATTTTCTCTTCCTCCAATCTTTACTCTTATTATTCAACATATTCTTATGCTTTACATTTTCTTTTCAGCCAAATATATCTTCTTGGTTTTTTTTAGAAAAAATTTATTTGCTAGTATTTTACATCAATAAGTGCTTATTAATGACAGGGTTGGAATGTCTGTGGAACTATTGGAGGTATAAACTGTGATTTTTACCTTTAAGAAGTTTATAGTCTAGATGGAAATGGAAGTATTAAAATGATGTATTGAGACCAATACAAATGTATTAAGTGTAGTATTGATTAAGTAAGCTTAGAGTCTCAGGAAGAATTCAGTTATTCAGTTGAATTTCCAAGGTTATATACATTTTTTTTTTAATTATAAATTTATTTCTTTATTTTTGACTGTGTTGAGTCTTTTTTGCTGTGTGTGGGCTTTCTCTAGTTGCGCCAAGCAGGGACTACTCTTTGTTATGTGCAGGCCTCTTATTGCTGTGGCTTCTCTTGTTGTGGAATACGGGCTCTAGGCACACGGGCTCAGTAGTTGTGGCTCAGGCTCTAGAGCACAGGCTCAGTAGTTGTGGCGCACGGGCTTAGTTGCTATGCGGCATGTGGGATCTTCCCAGACCAGGGCTGGAACCTGTGTCCCCTGCATTAACAGGCAGATTCTTAACCACTGCACCACCAGGGTTATATAAATTTTCTATTTATGTATGAGTTTTTAACAGGAGGCCTGAATTCACAAGGAAAATATATTGGGAATTTTTTTTTAAGCCAGTTAAGCTTGTGGAGAGTTTATCAATCAAAAAAGACTATGCTGTGGGGCTTCCCTGGTGGCACAGTGGTTGAGAGTCCGCCTGCCGATGCAGGGGACACGGGTTTGTGCCCCGGTCCGGGAAGATCCCACATGCCACGGAGTGGCTGGGCCCATGAGCCATGGCCGCTGAGCCTGCGCATCCGGAGCCTGTGCTCCGCAACAGTGAGAGACCCACGTACCACACACACACAAAAAAAGGCTATGCTACACTGATGGAACAAGTAATCTAAATCATAGTATATTGCAATATTGTTTGTTTGGTTTTTTTCCTTACTTATGCTAAGTATCCATCCATTCATGCCATTTTCCCAACAGGACCAACCTGAAGGATCACCTATGTCTAGAACACTGACAGTCTCTTGACAGAAAGAAAAGAAATATGACAAACTACAAGTTGGTTCTTAAATCTTCTGTCCAAATGACATATTGACCAAAGAAAGTCATATAGTCATTCCTGATGTGAATGGCATAGAGTAGAATAACCCTTCCAGAATTAGATATTTAATATTTTCAAATACAAACTATCACAAAGAGCTCAAACCTTTAGCTCATAATGTTAATCTGAGTTCTCAGGTAAAATTTTTCTTAAATTGCCTACACTTGAAACACTTGTCTTGAAAACATGTTTTATTAGCCAAGAGAAGAAAGGTTGAAGGTATATGTGAAAGCTTTTATTACCAGCTTCTAACACAATGACTCAAACCCAGGCTTAATACATGACAACTGAACAAAGCAATGATCACAATTGGAACATTTAGTCAGCCCACGGAGGAATATTTTTACATGGACATTTCCAGTAATAATTTTCCCTAATGTCAATTTCTGTGTAAGGCAAAATTCTTTGTAAAGAAATCCAGATCCTTATCACTGTTCTTAGATCAATTTAATGTGACATCCTTAGATTATATAATCAAAAATGTAATTATTTTATTTTCACTGCTGTTTCCATGTATATTGCCCAGATCTTCTTCAGACTCAAAGTTCCATCAAGGCAGAGGCTTTTAGAAGGTTTGATAGGGAAAGGATGCTTAGTAAGTATTTGCAGAACAGAGGTATTTCAGAAGCCTTAAACAGGGCTTGATGTAATGCAGGTGACATTAGTTAGTAATCATTATATCAAACATTTCCTAGGTTTCAGTAGTGTAGATAACTACTTTACTCAGAGAAGAAAAAACAGTATAAATGATTCTGGGTCCAGTAAGATAATGCTGCTATGGGTTGTATATTCTCTTGTTATATGATGTCATTCTTGCAAGAATTTGCTATTTGGGAGAAAAAGAAATCACTCTTATACCCTATTTCTTTTTTTTTGTTTGTGTTTTTTTTGTTTGTTTTTTGTGGTACGCGGGCCTCTCACTGTTGTGGCCTCTCTCGTTGCGGAGCACAGGCTCCGGACGCGCAGGGTCAGTGGCCATGGCTCACAGGCCAGCCGCTCCGTGACATGTGGAATCCCGTGTCACGGGCATGAACCCGTGTCCCCTGCATCAGCAGGTGGACTCTCAACCACTGCGCCACCAGGGAAGCCCCTATACCCTGTTTCTTAAAGAGATTCTCAAAATTGTTGATTTTCTTTACTACCCCTTCCTCTGGGTGGGTCCAGATTTTTGTGGTGATGATTAACAGGAGAGTGGGTAAACTAAGCAGCAACCAAAAACTCTTAAAAGGCACAGGAAAGTAAGTCTTGTCCTAGATCATGGGTCCTTCCAAATGGCAACATTAAGGAATAGAAAAAATGATGCATTGTAGATATGTAACTACAAGATTCACACATGACTCAGTGGGGAAAGTCCAGGTTATCTTGTATTTTACCTTCTTTTTAAAGCATGTAATTCATATTCTTCCCTGTCATGACATCATGCTTTGTCTTCAACTCTGTCTACTGTCTGGTAGAGCTAATTAAACAAAGTAAACAATTTAAAAATTTTTTCATTTACAGGTAATTTTCCTTATTACATTATTAAAACCATGTGTGAGTTTGAAGTGGCCAGTGTAACACTGAGTGACCTATATATGTTTAATCTTATAAATACCTTTATTTCTTTTCCTATTCTGCCTTGGGAGTTCTCCCTTTACAGTCTAAAATGTTGTAAACTTTCCTCTGGTCTGTCTGTTTCTCTGCTGTTAGATCTCTCTCACTCTCCCCCGCCCGCCCCCCCACCCTGTCCACCCCAACTCCACACTCCTTACAGGCTCTGGATAATGAGTAATTTCTCCTGAATTTATTAACTGAGTTCCTTTTATTCTACTCTGCCACCTGTTTGCCCTTCCCTCCCTCTGTACCAGAACTTCTATCCTCTGTATTCATGCTTTAACAATACCTATGTTCAATCTATGCTATTATTTTAGTATGCCTTACCCAGTTTTTTGTTGTTGTTTACCTCCTTTAAAAAAAAGAGCCCATTAGTGATTATTTTTCTTGTCTGTGATAAAAGAAGATGAATAATACCTACTACTTTGAAAACGTTTTGAGCGCCTTTAAGTCAGTGTATGAATCTGATATTTACAGACCTACAATGCCTCGTCTATCCTGCCCCTTAACATGGCCATTTAGAAAAACCATTATTTAGGACAGGATCATTCTCCTGCTGCTTTGTATGAGATTTTGGCTGCAGCTTAGATGACCCTTTCTATCCTTATTTCAGAAAATTAGTTATAAAATATCAACAGCCTCAATTTCTCCTTCCAAAGAATGACCATTTCTTTACCAGGTCCAAAAGCATTATCTTTTGACTGTATTAAACAGCTTTGTTCTACTTCTTTGTCCTGTTGTTCTAAGTGTTGTCATATTTCACTACCATATCCAAATTTATTAATAATTTGTAGGCCATCCTTTCTAAATTAAAGTCTTCTCATCATTAAACTACCACCAGACTCCCTGTGATCTTAAAGGTAAATTCTTACACTTTTACTGCATTCAAAGTCACCATATAGTACCAACATAAAATTATGATTCGGTGAAGAGTCTTTCATATTAGCAAGAACAAAAGCACTTGCAAATTTATTGCTTGTCTAAATGAAATTTCCCATGATTTTATAATCTTGGGTAAGCTTCCCTTTGCCACACCTCCAATTTAAATTCTATTATGAGACACTCTAGTTTTCTCTCACGTGGTAAGTCGAATGTGGAACAAATCCATCCCAAGGAAATAAAGTCTATACACCACTGAAGACCAAGGGGCTTCCATGTGTCATTTTTCCTTTTGCATGTTGTTTCTCTTTCAGAGTAAATGGGGGTACACTGTTAAGGAAACTACTCCAACTCAATTAAAGACATTGGCTCCAGGGGATAGCCCCACAGGGACTAGAACTACAAACATACATCTTGGATAGTTGGGTTCAGATTTTGATGGCTTCTTGTTTCAATTCTGCGATACTTGCCTGAGGATCCAGTAGGACCCCAGAACTGTCTAACAATATTTGGTCCTTCACAGTCCCTAATCAGCCAGTATTCACCTTATCTTATCCATGTGACATCCTGCAGTATTTTCAAACTCTGTCCCAAGTGGGGAATCTCTAAGTATGCCTTGGGGAGACAATTTTCTATCCGTCTCCTGTGTTTCTGCCCTTATTAATTGTTCTAGCCTATCTGTTGAAGGATGTTTGTATGTTGAACAGAGTTGTAAGACTGAGATAGTATCTTCCTTCAGGTCAAAGTGCAAGCATGTTTCTTTCTTTTTTAATGCAACCCATTGTGTCTGCAGATATTCCCTGCCTCTCTTTTGTAGCTTCATGTGGAAATTGGGTCTCAGAGAACTGACACACACACACACACACACACACACACACACACAAATACTGCTAATACTGTCTACCACTATTGCTGTGAATAATAAACTGTCTTTTATTTCTGAACCAGGAGTCTGTGTCTTCTATCAGCACCCATGAAACTGTGGCAGACTCACTTGTTAGCTTGTGAGTAAAGGAAAAAAAAAACCTCTCAGACTATTTACAGTTTTGTACAGTGTCACACAAATAAGCTGGAGCTATTGCCACAGAGACCTGTACCTGTGGAAGTACTAGATATTCAGTAGTAGAGACAAGATAAAGGGGCTGGTTTACATTTATTTTCTTACGGACTCCATTCCATATCTCACAATGTTGTTCAAATCATTTTGAGACAAAGGTCCATATCATTCAGGAAGTTTTTGTTTAATGATTCAAAATAAAAGAAGGGAATCTTAAAGGGAATAAAGAAAATTTTAGGCAAGTGATATAAAATCATACCAGAAAAGATAATTTCATCCATTGTCTATCCATTCTCTTGTAGATTTGTCCATTAACTAATTCCAAAATTTTTGACTGAACTCCTATTACGGGGCAGAATCTGGGCTAAAAACTGGATATTAAGTAACAAATAAGACAAGCATCCCACTTTCCTTAAGTTTAAGATTTTTTTGCATGGTTATCATTAAACAGAAAAAAATATGCATATATACATGTAGGTGTGTGTGTATATATATACATCTATATCTATCCATCTAATAATTATACTAAGTCCTGTGAGGAAAACAAATGGAATATTCTGAAGAAATATGTTTTTGGATATGTTGAGTAAGCAACTTTAGGCTGACTGGTCTTGGGCTTAGATGCATTGGATATGAATGAATTACTCAAATGAATTACTTAAGAAGCAAATTAAATTTCAATCTTTTTGTAGTTGAAAACAATAGGAAAATTAAAAGGAGAATTTTGTTTGTTTCTGTGTCTTGCCCTGTTTATATATGTATGGCCTGAATGTTTGTGTCTCCCCAGAAGTCATATGTTGAAATCTAACCCCCAAGGTGGTGGTACTAAAAAGTGGAGCCTTTGGGAGCTGATTAGGTCATGAGGGTAGAGCCCTCATGAATGGGATTAGTGTCCTTTTAAAAGAGATCCTAGAGATTTCCCTCACTCCTTCCACTGTGTGAGGACACCGTGAGATGATGGCCATCTGTGAGGAAGTGGGCTCTCACCAGAAATTGAATCTGCCTGTGCCTTGACTTTAGACTTCCCAGCTCCAGAATTGTGAGAATACATTTCTATTTTTTCTAAGCCACTTAATCTGTGATATTTCTATTATAGCAACCTGCATACACTGGAATAATATGGTAGAGAATTAAAGCAGTGAGGTTATCATTTCAGTAAAGTGAATAGGCACTATTTTTCTTAAAGAAGAGATGCTACTTTTTCTCTTAAACCTTAGTATAGTATATGTTTCTTGAAGCAAGAACCACATCTTACTCCTCCTTATGTTTTCCACAAAGCCCAGGACAGTGCTTTACATGGAGAAGGTACTTCATACATCCTTTAGGAAATACATAATTCTTTCAAATTTTATCTAATCTAAAGATTACTTAGATCCATTTTGCCTTTTCTAGACTATCTGAAATATGTTAAGAACAGAATATTCTCTCTGAATAACATTCAGAATGATCATTAGTTTAAACTCCCTGACTCATTTGTTTATGAAGTGGTACTCACTGCAAGAACACTAAAGCTTGTAATATAATTGTTTTGAATTAATCACCAAACTAATGTATTATAACTTATGGAAAAATAATTTCTCAAATTGGTTTAATACCACTTTTAGGTTATGATCATGACCATTTAATTAAATAAAGCAGAAAAAATAAAACTCGTGAAGTTTTAACCTTTTTTTTTGTTATAGTCTTCCTCTATGGCACTGGCAAAACAGTATTTTTCATGTAGATACAATTTTCTAGTTTCTAGGTTTGTTACTTTTGTTAAAATTTTCAAAATATAAAAAGTTGAATATTGATTAACTATTAAACTACTGATCTACACATATAAAAATAAAATAATTAATGAGTGTGACCTGAGTATTTTTATCATTGGATTGTGCTTTGCCTGCTTATATTGGTTTTACAATGTAATAAAGATTCTATATATATTAACATCACAGTCTCTTCCACTTCATCAGTAGGTTCATCACAGACCATGTATGATTTCTGTTCATTGTTATGTTGTGGTCAAAAGATTGTCTGATATAGTCCCATATTGATGCAGGTGGATGCTTAAACTACAGTTTTCTTGTTTATTTGCTGGCTTCTGATTGGTGTGTCTAAAAGATAGTATCTACTGCATCAGGTATGACTATTAAAAATGTTATTAGTGCCTGATACACTATGATGAAATGGGTGAGTTAATTTACAGTTTGTTAATTAAATCAGAACAGAGACAATCCTTTTGGATGTGTCTTTTATTAGGAATTTTAAAAAAAATTCTTGAGATTGCTTTTGTGTAATATTTATCATATACTTCAACTACTAAATTTGCAAGTAGAAAAGAATTACCAAAATGAATTTAACGCATAATAATTTTAAGAAATATTTCTGAGACCTGTTATATTGTGTTAACTTGAGAAGTACGGGAAGGTATTTTTCTTAGAATTTCCTATTTTCTACATGCCCTTACTGATGTCATATTTTTCTGACTCTCCTTATAATGATTGTATATCCTTTATGATTAATAACAAGCAATAAAAATTCATAATATTACTCTTTGAGGAGTATATTATTTTGACAAGAAAACATAATCAGAAATATCAGCCATTGTTCATCTGGTAAGTGACAATATTAATGTCCCTGAAATCTCAACAAATTGATTTTATCCATTGTCTTAATGAACATTGACATCTCTGAGTTGTATGTGTATAAAATTCACTTTACAGTTTATTTTGAATGGAAAAGATCTTACTGGAGTCTAGTCATTCCAATTTATTTTAGGCTTCCAGTGTATCTTAATTTATTTATAGAAAATATTGTACACTTGAATGTCACTTTTTCTACTATATTTATATTGAAGCATCAACTAGTCAAAGAAGTCAGATCTGAAAAGTACTACTATTCTGTAATTTCTGTTTCCTAGGAAGAATGGCTATCCAATTTTCATAAAATTATCCCACAGTATTCAAATACCAGCATGAATTTAAAACATAGTTATTACTCCTTAAAAATCAACTATTAAAATATACAAACAGCAATCTCTGTCAAACTGTAAATGAAATGAACCCACACAAACTTTTCTTAAAACTTTCTAACCTAAGGAACTTGATATCACTGCCTCAGGGTAGTAGATTTAGTGACTACCATATACTTCCTGGGAGAGAGTAAGGTGGACTCTGAGTCACTTTTTGCCTAAGGCTGACCTAATAATATTTCTGGCATTTTTTGTTTGTTTGTTATTTGAAAATTCTTCACTGGGTCTTATACAGAAAGTTCAGAGTTTGGAAATCTATGTAAATTAAGAATGATCTTTTTGTATGTGTGTCTTTTACTACGTAAAATTAACATATTTGCACAGAATGTCCCTAAATTAAAGACTATGTTAGGAATAGTGTGAAATAATGGTATTCAAAGTAGTTGTGCTTTGAACCGTGGGTTATTTGGCCAGGAGGAGATAGAAGCTTGAGAGAAAATGCAAGTCATTGCTTCCTTTTTTGAGAAAGTCTTGGTATGAAGAAAGAAAAAAAAGTCAGCTGAAATAAATGGTGTGTTTAGTGACAAAGTGATCTACATTTTTGTACAAGCTCCTTATCTCCTTGTGAAGCATAACAAATACTTCATGAATCATCATTAGTCATCCTTATTTTTTGTTACACTGCTGTAAAGGACATTCAGAGACTTGTAATTAAACCTCTAGAAGTGTTACAGTTGAGATGAAATACCATGTGTTTTACTGTATTTCCAATTAGGATAGACATATGCAATTTATTAAGACACAAAGAAGGAGAAGAAAAACCAATCACTTTGAATATACGTCCCAGTTTTTAAAAATCGCATGTCAGTCAATCCAAATTATAGAACTTGATTGGTGACTGAGTAATTCTTACATTGACACTTGATGTAATGCACCCAGGGTAATTTGTACAGAGATTAATTTTTTTTACTGATGCTTGATTATCCTGCCTAGCAATGCAGAGAAGGCTGGTTAATTTTAAGTCAACTCCCATGATAATTCGCTGTTACAAACTTTCAAACTCACGTTCAAAATCAGTATACATACTTGGTTAAATTTTGACATTTGTTTAGTTAATAACACTATATTTTATTCTGAAAAATAGTCTTTTTTCCTCTTATAATAGTTATCAATGTGAACTAAAAGAATTTGAAATAAAGAGGTAAATTAAAATAAAGGTAGGAAAATATTTCCTTTGTCTTAGTTCTCCATGACCAGAAATACATTATAGTACATTTTCAGTTTTAACTTATTAAATATAATATACTTCTTTGGGCCATTTTTAGAGACCAGTCTGTTTTATTATTTTAAAAAGATGGAGATGTACCTCTTTAATTCACACAAATTCCATTCCACTTGATAAAATTTCAAAAAAATGTCAACAAATCATAATTTATTAAAATTATGTCTCTTTAAAAATCACATAACAAAGTAAAACTGTAAAAAATTAAATAGGGCTTTCCTGGTGGCTCAGTGGTTGAGAGTCTGCCTGCCGATGCAGGGGACACAGGTTCATGCCCCAGTCCGGGATGATCCCACATGCTGCGGAGCGGCTGGGCCCGTGAGCCATGGCCGCTGAGCCTGCGTGTCCGGAGCCTGTGCTCCGCAACAGGAGAGGTCACAATGGTGAGAGGCCCGCGTACCGCAAAAAAAAAAAAAAATTAAATAACTAAATGCACACACACACTACCCCATGTATTGCAGAAATGTCTAGAACAGTAGGTCAGACTATTCCACAGTTAAGTGCTATTGAGATTTCAATTAACAAGAAAGAGAGAGAGATCAAAATGGACAGATTTTCCAGAATTCATGAAAAAGCTGCATGGGTTTTATTTAAAGATGAAGAATTGGAGAAATACTCAGATTTAGGAAACTCAGAATTTAAGGATTAAATAAATTTTTGCAGTGCTTATTATACTCAATCTTCCCTTCAAAATATGTGTCTCCTCTAATAAATTGAGTTGTCCTCCAATTTTTTTTTAAATGTGTGTCTCTGTGTGACAAATATTTTAAGACCTAACATTCTCCAGGGAATTTTTATTGTGCTCTCACATTTAATCAATAGTTTGGCTTGATGTACAATATCTAGTTTCAAATACCTCTTCCATCTATATGTAGTAAAGCACACACACAGTCAACAGTCTTTTTCTATATGCTATTACTATTGAGAAGTCTCTTACTGTGACTCTCGTACATTTCAGGTTATCTCTTTTTGTGTATATTTCTGCTATGACTACCCTGTGCTTCAGTGAAAGATTGAAGGCTAGTCACCACTCCATGGGAGAACTGGATAATTTAACGAGAAATGTACCAATGAGACAAGGATTCAGAATCACAAGTATTTCAGAACTTATATTGACCACTCACACTTGATGTTAACTCTATACGGGAAATCCTATAGTCAAGGTTTCAATTTTAAACCCTTATTGAGAAGCATCACTGGGAAGAATCAGTTTTCACAATTTATCATCCATCAGCCCTAGGTGTTTGGAGGGAGAAGTGTGGAGGAATAATACCTAAGGGAGCCAGTCTCTCTAAAAAAATTGTATCAAGTCCTTACCCCTTCAAGGATTTTATACAGCCTTATAATCCTCTTATAATTTGGACTGATTTCTGCTGTGAGGGGCCAGTTTAAAACTGTCCCAAATGCAGAAGCAGGACCTAACATATATCAGTGGAAGACAGCTTTGAGTCTTCTCAGGGATTTATTAGTGTTTCTTTTTTTGTTGTTAGTATCTGAAACACATTTTTCTTTCACATTTGTAAAATTTCTCCAGAATTGACTTTAGAGGAGAAAATCCAAAAACTCAAGTTAGTTCAATATTTTGGTAATAAACTATAATTTTAAAAACTATGTCTTATACCAGTTATCAATTTCTATTAGCTGACATATCACAACAGAAATTATACAATTAAGTGCTCTTTATTAAAACCTTCTACAAATTTTAAATATACATGTAATTTTTTCTTTATTTTCCAACAAATTTTATATTGCATGAATTGGTCATATATCCAGGTTATAAAATTACATTAAAAGTTTTAGAAAACAAATATTGGCAAAAATTTTCACTTAAATACAGTTTTGAAAAATACTCTGTTAAACACAACTTTTTTCCATTTTTTCTTTAATTTTGTTAGTAACATGAAATGTTTAGCTAGGCTATGAATGTTAGATTGAAAAATGATTAATAGATATAAGTTCAAATTATTATGTTCTATTAAAAATGATTTAGTCCTTGATGACCATCTTTTTGATAATATGTTGTATCCAGATATAGAAAATTAATGACATATGTAAAATTATAGGGAAATGACACCTTCAGTTCCATTATGAGCAGAGCTTTAAAAATGCTATTTGTCACAACCTGTCATCCTGTCATTATATAGCATTAGGTATCATTTAAAAGTTGTATACCCTTCATTTTGAAATTCTTTACAAATATAAAATATAAATTTCTATGATTTCTGGTTGCACATTCCTTTATTGTCAATATGAACAATTCCATATGCTTTGACTAAAGCAGTTATTACATTCCACTTATTTGGAAAATGAATGTTTATTCTCATCTCCTCACCCTTAGCGGTGGTTTAATTTTAGTACACTTCAGAGTTATAATTTCATGTTTATTAAAAACATTTATTGGGACTTCCCTGATGGCACAGTCATTAAGAATCCACCTGCCAATGCAGGGGACATGGGTTCAAGCCCTCTTCTGGGAAGGTCTCACATGCTGTGGAGCAACTAAGCCCATGCACTACAACAACTGAGCCTGTGCTCTAGAGCCCATGAGCCACAACTACTGAGCTCACGTGCCATAACTACTGAAGCCCGCATGCCTAGAGCCCGTGCTCCTCAACAAGAGAAGTCACTGCAATGAAAAGCCCGTGCACAGTAACAAAGAGTAGTCCCTGCTGGCTGCAACTAGAGAAACCCACTTGCAGCAAGAAAGATCTAACACAGTCAAAAATAAATTAGAAAAAAATTTATGATGCTTACCGATGATATTCTATGTAGCTTTTGCTTTGTTAAATTATCTACCGAAAAAAAAAGCTGTTTTTTAAAAAATTTCTTTCCTTTGAGAGATTATTTTAGGGTCTTCAGAGATGACCTAAAAGTGGGAATATATGGTTTTGGAGTAGTTATGAATTGATAATTTGTATGATTGTCTCTTTAAGTTTCATGTATTTGGTCCACTATGTGCTATAGAATATCTTCTAAGTAAATCCAAGCTATGCTTTATATAATTTATCTTTTGAAGAAAAAATTTTGTAACTATGCATTCTTTCAACATTAATTTATTCAATAATTTATCAAGTAACCCCCACTACATGGCAGATGCTACGTTAGATTATGCTGGTGAATGAAACACTGGGCTTTGCTGAGCTTTTATTTTAATGAGGGAGATAAAATAAAAGTAAGAAATATAAATAAGGAAGTTATGTATATGTTCAAAGATAAGGAGTACAGTGGAGAAGTAATTAGATCAGGGTGAGAAAAATCAAGTTTGCTGAGCAGGGATGGGGAGTTAAAATTTTAAGTTGAAAGCTCAGTGTAGTTATAGTGAAGGCGACATTTGAGCAAAGAAGTGAAAAGGTGAGACAGTTTGCCAAGAACTGTCAGCAGTAAGGCTACTCCAGACAAAAGGATTGGCTATTGCAAAGGCCTTAAGTTTGGATCATGCTTGGCATATCTGAAGAATATCAAGGATGCCACTGCGAGTGAGTGAGGAGTAGCAAGAATGAGGTCACAGAGGTTAAATGAGTGGCTAGTTCATGTAAAAGCTTAGATGTCATTGTAAAACTCTGGCTTTTATATTTGAAATCTTACTGTGGGATAGAATTTCTACTAATAACTGAGAGTTCAAATGTCCATAACTTCAAGGATATGTATTCTAGCAAGATAAAATAAGAAAAAGAGTTCATGTTTCAATATGGTGTGACAAATCCTATGATAACCAAGTGTAGGAAGTCATGAAGACACAGAAGAAGGCTACCAAAATCAGACTGATATATTTGGTGACTTTCTGTGACTATCCATTAGTTTATATTTTCTAGATTTTTTTACAGTAATGGAATCACACAGTATATATATTCTTTATTTTCTGGCTTCTTTCACTCAGCAAAATTATTTTGAGAATCATCTAAGTTGTGTACATCAATAGTTCATTTTTATGCTGAAGAGTATCCTCATGTGTGGATATATCATAATCTGTTTATCAATCAACAGTTCATTTTTATGTTGAAAAGCATTCTCATGTATGGAAATATCATAATTTGTTTATCATTGTCATGTTAATAGATATTTGCATTGTTTCCAAGATTTTTTATGAACATAGGCTTTGTTTCTTTTGTGTAAATGCCTAGGAGTAGAATAGCTAGTTCATATAATCAGAACATGTTCAACATTTTAGGAAATTTTCAAACTGTTTTTCACAATGTATCATGTTATATGCCATCAGCAGTTTATGAGATTTCCTGTTGCTTCACAACCTTGCCCAGACTAGGTACATTCAGCCATTATAGTTTCAGCTTTTCTTATAGATGTGTAGGTGCATCTCATTGTGATTTTAATTTGTATTTCTTTAATGTCTAAATGTTGAGCATTTTTTCATGTGCTTATAAGCCATCCGTGTACCTTTGGTGAAGTGATTCTTCAAATATTTTTTTTCATATATACAATTGGGTCCCTACTCTGTTTTACAATTAGTAAGGTCTTTTATTTTTATTTATTATTATTATTATTTTTTTTGTGGTACGCGGGCCTCTCACTGTTGTGGCCTCTCCCGTTGTGGAGCACAGGCTCTGGACGTGCAGGCTCAGCGACCATGGCTCATGGGCCCAGCCACTCCGCAGCATGTGGGATCTTCCCGGACTGGGGCACGAACCATGTCCCCTGCATCAGCAGGTGGACTCTCAACCACTGTGCCACCAGGGAAGCCCTATTTTTATTTTTTAATAATCTGAGTAAACATCCATTATCAGACATATGATTTGCAAGAGCCTTCTCCAATTTTATGGCTTCTTCTGTTTAAACAAAAATAAACAGTGCTTTCAAGAAACAAAAGTTCTTCATTCTGATCATACCAAATTAGTATATTTTTTTCTTTTATGGATAATGATTTTCATGTTCTGAGAAATCTTTGCTAAACTGAGATGAAAAATATTTTTATTGTATGTTTTCTCCTAGGATGTTTATACTTCTAGCTTTTATATTTCAGTCTATGATACATTTTGAGCAAATTTTTATATCTGATGTGAGCTTTGGATCAACATTCTTTTTTTTTTTGCAGTATGATGTGTAATTGTTCCAGCACCATATCTAGAAAAAACTATATTTTCTCCATTGATATGGCTATGAACATTTGTCAAAAACCAATTGATCAAAGATGTGTGAATCTCTTTCTGGACTCTATTTTTGGTTACATTGATTTGTCTAGTATGACATCATTACCTCATTGTCTTATTTTTGCAGTTTTGTAAAACCTCTTGAAGTCAGTATCTATATGTTCTTTATTTTTTTCTTTTTTTTTTATTTTGCTGTTCTAAGTCCTTTTATTTTTCATTAGAATTAGCTTGCCAATTTCTCACAATAAAAATAAAAGTCTGCTGAAATTTTTAATTGGCATAGCATTTTATCTGTTGGGAAAATTGACATCTGACAATATTAAGTCTTCAGATCCATGAATACTGTATAGCTTTCAATCTATTTTTCTTTTTATCTTACTAATTTTTTTTGGCTTCAGTGTAGGTCTTACACATTTTTCATCAGATTAAGTTTTTCATATGTTTTTTGCTACTGTAAATGGTATTTTAAATTTTGTTTATGGCTAGAATGTAGAAATACATGATTGTTTATTTTGTTGTTGATTTTTGAAACCTTGCCAATTCTCATCACAGAAGTAGACAATTATGACTTTTGTGAATAAATTTTACTTCTCTCTTTCCAAACAAGACTATTACTTTTCTTTCTTGCCTTATTGCACTAGCTGAAATATCAGTTCAATGTTGTTTGAAATGGTGAGAGAGGACATCCTTGCTATTCTTTATTTTAGAGAGCAAATATTCAGGGTTTCACCATTAAACATGATGTTTGATTGTTGTTTTTTTTTTTTTTTTTCTTTTGTAGATGCCCTTTATCATAATGAGTTCTGGGTTTGTTTGTTTGTTTTTTGTTTGTTTTTCTATTCACAGTTCGATGAGTTTTATCCATAGTGGATGTTGGCTTTTACCTAAAGATTTTTCTAAACTTATTAAAAGTATCATATGGATGTCCTTTGGTGAGTTATTATACTTTCATTTCTGAAATAAAACTCACTTTGTCAACATGTATTAACCTTTTTATATGTTTTGGGTTTATTTTAGTAAAACATCTGAAAGAACTTTGAATCTATGTTCATGAATGATACTGTGTTGTTATATTTTTTTTTCTGGTTTTGATATCAGAGTTATGCTGGCCTTGAAGACTCAGTTAGAAAGTATTCTTTACTCCTCAGTCTTTTGAAGAATTTGTATAGAATTAGGACTGCTTCCTCCTGGATTTTATTTGTGGGCATAATTTTAATGTGAAATACACTTTTTGTAAGTCTATTCATATTTTCTGTTTCTTCTTGAGTGAGTGTCAATAGTTTGTGTCTTTCAAGGAATATGCTACTTCTCTCATTCCTGATAGCAGTAAGAATTAGTAACTAGAACATTATCAATTTTTGACCTTCTCAAAGAAAGTCATTGATTAATGTGTGTGAATTCTGCTATTGTTGGGTAGTTTTCTATATTATCAGTCATTTCTAATTAGTTGATAATTTTGTTCAAGTCTTCTATGTCTTCTGGATTTGCAGACTATTTGTATGAAATATTAAAAGAGGAGTGTTGAAATTTTCTAACATAATTGTCAATTTTTCTATTTCTCCTCCAACATATAAGCTTTTGTTTCATGTGTCCCAAAGATCTTTTATTAGGTGTCAAAAAGTCAAGAATTGTTATACTTCTCTGATGAATTGACACTTTTACTATTTATAATTTTGAAATGACCTTCTTTAGGTCTAGTAATGTATTTTGCTCTAAAATCCATTTTGCATCATGTTAATATAAACATCAAAGCTTTCTTTTGATTAGTGTTAATATAACATATGTTTTACTTTTATTTTTAAGATACTTCAATATTTAATCCTTAATTAACAAATTAATAATTAAGCTAATTAAAATTAAGTTTAATTAATAAAAATTAATAAAGGAAGCCATTTTTTGCTCTAGAAGCATCATCCTGTATTATCCTAAAATCAGTAAACCACAGCTGAAAACTCCTGTTACACTAGGTCTCTGTCAAAGGTACAGGTTTTCAACCTTATCATTTGTCTTTTATCTTTTTCCTTATTCTTATTTTCAGTATGATCTATTTTACTTCCAAGCCTTTCCCTCTGTATGTCCTGTTTCATAGGAAATAATTATCCTGCCTATCAGAAAATTCTTTGTTGAAAATTTATCACATCTCTTTGCCTTAGTAAAAACCAGTTCTTCTCTGAATCTTTTGTTTTTTTTCAAAGTAGGGGATAATCTTCCAAATGCTGTTGTCCTTAGGATCAGGAGTATGTCTCACCTCGTTTTTACTCTTTGAAATTCTCTTTTCAAATCCCTGCACCTCTTTTTAAAACTCTGCGTTTTTATACTTCTTATTATCCTAATTTTCTACCTTCATTATATTTGGTAACTTCAATAACACATGTCTGATTACACCTTCTCCTTCACTGAGAACTTGTAAGGTTGGATTTTTAGTAGTTGTCTTCACCCTAAATCCTACCTGAACCCCAAGTGGCTTCACTCATTTATTCATTCACATAACAGAAGATCCATCACAATGCTTCTTTGATTACATCCATTCCGAATGTTTTACTTCTTAAGTTTTGCATTTACTATTGCCACTCACTGTATGCCTAAATCCCAATAATCTTTGTGTTATTCAATCAAAAAAGACATCTCCATCCAAAGTTCTCTTAATATCAGGAAAGGAAGACTCCAACCTTCTTTTTCTGCAGATAAAATAAATGTTGACATATTCTGTCTTGCACATATACCTTCCCATTCATCAGCAAATCATGTTCATCAACTACCAAAATAAATGCCAAATAAACCATGTCTCACCATTTCCATTACCATCGACTTGGTAAAAACACTATCATATGTTCTTGAATTATTGACCTGATTGGTTTCCCTGCTTCCCAACTTGCTCCACTTCCTCCTCTCCAGTCTGTTTTTGTCATGATAACCTAAAAATAAAATCCGACGGTTTCATTCTGCTGCTAAAAGATCTTTCGGTATCTTCCCTTTCACACTAAATGAAAATCCAAAGCCTTTCTATGGGCTAGAAGTTTACACATCATTACTTTCTTCCTCTCACATCTCTGTGACCTCCTTAGTTGCTTCCTTGCTATTCCTCAAATGCAACAGACAAGCTGTTCACTCAAGGTCTGTGTACATGTTTTCTCTGCATGGAACATGCTTTTTCTTTATATTTGCATGGCAACCTCCTTCACTTCCTGTGTTTTTCTTCTCAAATAACATTTCGTCAGTGAGACATGACTACCCAATATAAAATAAAATTAACCTCCACCCTAGCATTATCTATCAACTTTTACCTCTGTTTATTATTTTTTTTTGTAACGCCTATCACCATCAACCATACGTTTATTAATCTATTAATTTTGCTATTATACTTCAATAGAATGTAAGCTCTTTGCTGTCAGGTATTTCATATGTCTTCTTAATATCTCTATTCCTAGGAGAGCAACTGGCAGATTGTAAGGGATCAATTAATATTTGTTAAATGCAATTTGTTGTTGTTGGGCTCCTTGTAGGCTCTGCCTCTTACTTTAGTAGTCTACTCTTCATATGGGGGCAGTAGAAATAGAATCCTGGCACAAGTTCAAATGAGTAAAAGCTTGTATTAAATGGCAAATTTTGAAAGCTAAATGAATGGCCTAATACTAATACAAGGAGGAAAAGGAAGCATAATTTCTACAATTTAGTAGTGGAATTCTTTTATAGAATTTCTTTAGAATCCTACAGTAATGTACTATAACGGGCACTTGTACATTACAATTATGCAAACACTTTTGGTAATTTATATCCTCTTTGTGATTCATGACTGAATCATTTAATTCCTTAGAGCATTATAGCATTTCAAGTTTTCATGTTCAATAAACCTTTTCGGGTTGCTACCTCTCCTATTCAAATGGAGAAACTGTCTTGTGTTTTCATCTAAAAAGACACCCCCAACCCCAGGAATAAATTACATTACGTTGGTTGTACAGTTTTGTTAAATTTCCAAATCTGTCATTGATAAAAGCCTCTTCATAGAGAAATACTTTTACACAAAGCACAAACGTTATGTAACACTCAATTGTTTTCCTATCTATGTTTTTATCTTGCATAGTGACAGCAGCCATCTTATTAACTCCATCTCAGGCAAATCATTGCCATGTGACGTCCTAACACGTCGTATGTTATAGAATCTAGCATGACTAAAATTTTTTGGTTTTACTGTTGTGTAAATCAGTTTAGAAAAAAAGTATGTTTTCAATGAAATATAATGCTTTAAGAGTTACTTGTCAATCATAAACTATGTGTTTTTTTTTTATTTTGTAAATTTACATTTTCTACAATTACATCGCACCCCTTCTGCAATAAGAAACAAGTTATAAAAAATGGATTCATTTTTCTAAAATTATCATTGTAACATATTAGTAAGATAATCATAGAAGTTGAGGTATTTAAAATATTGAACCTAAAATATTTGATTAGGTATTTTTCTGAGCATTCACTGTTGAAGCAACACTAATATTATCAATAGATTTGTACAGTAAGGGAAAAGGAAAATTTCCCTTCTACTCCTTTTCAGATTTTATGGCTAGACTAATAATAAGATTGATGCACACAACAGGAAAAGAAGAAACACATTTCAATTCAGGTGCGTGGAGGCCTTATAGAAATGGTACCTAAGAAGTGGCCAAGCCGGCAGATTTTATACTTTTTAGATAAAGAAACAATACATGTGTGAGGAATTGACAGGACAAAGAAATTCAGGCTGTGGGTGCTCATTTAGTGAAGAATCTAAACAGCGTTTGGGACTGAGGTAGAAAAATGAAGAAGTGACAAGATTGTTTATATAGGTTTCTCGGCGTGCATTCCTTATCTCTGATAATAAGGGTACCTACTTATGCAAAGCGTGCACTTTTCACATGAGAGGCTTATTTCCTGTTTTCAGGGAGACAGAAAGGAAGTTTTGTCCCTCTCTAACTGACCATTTCTTAAGTAACTTTAATTCAAATAATCAATATGCCATTGAAGCATACTGATTGGCCTGCCTTGAGCCCCAAAATGCAAACTTAAATACATTATGCACATTTTATGGAAGTATCTAATGACAGACTACATATACCAAGATTTTGGATGACAAGGGCCTTCCAGCTGTATTTGGTTTCTACAGCCCTTCTGCTTAAATTTTTTTTTTTTTTTTTTTTTTTTTTTGTGGTATGTGGGCCTCTCACTGCTGTGGCCTCTCCCATTGCGGAGCACAGGCTCCAGACGTGCAGGATCAGCGGCCATGGCTCACAGGCCCAGCTGCTCTGCGACATGTGGATCTTCCTGGACCGGGGCACGAACCCGTGTCCCCTGCATCGGCAGGCAGACTCTCAACCACTGTGCCACCAGGGAAGCCCAGCTTAAAATTTTTGATTGAGAATCTCTTCTTTCAGATGTTACAGCTTCCACAGAGACTCTGTTTGGGGATCAGAACACAACCCTAATTGCTTTCAACTTCTACAAAACTATTTTGAAATTTGCTGTCTGCACATGCATCTCATGATAAGCTCTTGCAGTCTTTATTTGGAAGCCCAAAATCCCATAGACTCCTTAGTTTTTCCAGTCTCTTCTCTTTCTTCCTTTCTTTATATTCTGTTCTCAAATATCTGTCCTGGTACTCTTCTCCATTCCTCTAGAGATTTTAGGTTTTGAAAGCCAAGGACATAAAGAGATTCTCCGTCTGTTTTCCTGTTTAAACAGTTTCCTCCTTGTCTTAGTCCATGCTCTTTAGGAAACAAACCCCAAGACTAAATCATGTGTGGTAATATATTATTGAGATGTGTCAGCCTAGGAATGCAAAAGTGAGCAAAATGAGGTATAAGTCAGGGAAGGAGGAAAACAATGATAAGAGGGAACCAAAGCTTTCTCTTTTTTTCAAATAAACTTTATTTTTTTTGAGCAGTTTTAATTAACAGCAAAATAGAGAGGAAAATTTTTCATATACCCTTTGCCTTCATACATACATACATAGCCTCCCCCATCATCAAAATCCTCTTCCAGAGTGGTACATTTCTTATAGTTGATGAACCTACATTGACACAATATTATCACTAAAACACCATAGTTTACATTATGGTTCACTCTTGGTGTTGTACAGTCTATGGGTTTAGACAAATGTATTATGATATAATCTGCCATTAGAGTATCATACAGAGTAGTTTCACTGCCTTAAAAAATCCTCAGTGTTCTGCCTAATCATTTCTTCCTCCCCCTAACCATTGGAAACCACTGATTTTTTTACTGTCTCCATAGTTTTGCCTTTTCCAGAATGCCATATAGATGGAGTCATACTGTTTCTAGCCCTTTCATATTGGCTTCTTTCATTTAGTAATGAAATGAAGGTTCCCCTATATCTTTTCATGGCTTGATAATTTATTTCATCTTAGAGCTGAATAATATTTCATTGCTTGGATGTACCACAGGTTATTTAATAATTCACCAATGAAGGTAATTTTGGTTGACTCCAAGTTTTGGAAACTTAAGTAAAGTTGCTATAAACAAACGTGTACAGGTTTTGTATAAACATAAGTTTTCAACTCATTTGGATAAATATCAAGGAGAACGAATGCTGGATCATATGATAAGAGCTTGTTCTGTTTTGTAAGAAAATGACAAACTGTCTTTCATACTGGTTGTACTTTTTAAATGGTTGTACCATTTTACATTCCCATCAGAAAGAAATGCCCATTCCTATTGATCCACATCCTCACCAGCATTTAGTGTTTTGTTGTTGTTCTGGATTTGGCCATTCTAATGGATGTGTAGGATATCTCATTTTAATTTGCATTTTCCTGATGACATATGGTGTGAAACATCTTTTCCTATGCTTATCTGCCATCTGATTTTCTTCTTTGGTTGGGTGTCTGCTGGGGTCTTTGTCCTACTTTTTAACTGGGTTGTTTGTTTTCTTATTGTTGAGTTTTAAGTGTTCTTTGTATATTTTGGATAACAACCTTTCATCAGATGAGTCTTTGGAAAATATTTTCTCCCAATCTTGGCTTATCTTTTTATTTTCTTGGCTGTGTCTTTTACAAAGTAGAGGTTTTTAATTGCAGTGAAATACATCTTATTGATTCTTTCATTCATGTGTAGTGCCTTTGGTGTTTTATCTAAAAAGTTATTTCCAAACCCAAGGTCATCTAGGTCTCTTCCAATGCTACTTTCTAGGAGATTTATATTTAGGCTTGTGATCCAATTTGAATCAATTTTTGTGAAGGGTGTAAGATGTGTGTCTAGATTTATTTTTTTGCATATAACTGTCCAGTTTTTCCAGAACCAGTTGTTTTTTTCACTCCATTGTATTGCCTTTGCCTTTTTGTCAAAGACTAGCTATAAATAATGGATCTATTTCTGGGCTTTTTCTTCTGTTCCATCAATCTCTTTATTTTTTCTCCAGTATTACACTGTCTTGATTACTATAGCTTTATATTATAAAGCTTGAATTAGGGTAGTGTCAGTCTTCTAAATTTGTTCTTCTTCTTCAATATTGTATTGGCTATTCTGAGTCTTTTGCCTTTTCATATAAATTTTAAGGTTATGTTGTCATATTCAAAACATAATACATCACACACATAATACATCACACTTTATGCCCTTTCCTTGTTTTACTTTCCCTCACTATTAAGTTTCTAAAATGTATCCATATTATAATGTATAGCTATAGTTTCTTTATTTTTACTTCTGTATAATAGACAGTTCCCAAATTACCATGGTTCAACTCATGAGTTTTCAACTTTATCATGGTACAAAAGCCATACTCATTCAATAGAAAACATACTTTGAGTTTTGAATATTGATCTTTTCCCAGACTAGTGATGTACAATACCCTCTCATGATTTTGACCAGGGCAGTGAGCTACAGCTCCCCCTCAGCCATGCCATAATGAGAGTAAACAACTCATACACTTGCAACCACTCTGTATCTAGACAACCATTCAGTTTTTCACTTTCAGCATAGTATTCAAAAATTTACAGGTGATATTTAACACTTTATTATAAAAATAGGTTTTGTATTACATGATTTTGCTCAATGGTAGGCTAATGTAAGTGTTCTGAGTACACTGAAGGTAGGTTAGGCTAAGCTATGATGTCCAGTAGGTTAGGTGTATTAAATGAATTTTTGACTTATGATATTTTCAACTTATGATGGGCTTATCAGGACATAACCCCACTGTAAGTTAAGGAAGATCTGTATTGTATGTATAAATTTGTATTTATCTGTAATTCCAAAAATATCCTAAATATATATCATTTCTTACTATCTCATTTAGTATTCATTATTTCTGCACTTATCAGTTATCATGTAAGTGCAAAGCACAAATTAGCAAAAACAGTGCCACTTCACAAGATAAAATGGTTCCTGAGAATCCTTTAATGTTATTCCTTATTTGTATTAAATGATCCTTATTCTGGTATTTGACACAGTTCACATGTAGTAAAGTTTATAAGTTGATATTCTATAAATAGAAGAACTTATTGCTATTATTTGATTATTTTTTAAATGCATAGAATATCTTTGCTTTAACTATTCTTATCTTTATGCCTAGTACACAGTGCTATCCACATAGCAACCACTAAAATATTACTTAAGTTAGCTGCCTATACCTCAAACTTCATTTTAATAGGAATAAAATATAGGATTATTCTGAGATAGCTTACTGTGGACTATATTCATTATTTCCATCAGTTAAAGAGAAAGTGCCAGTAATATTGAATTTCAAACTACTTCACAGTCATTGTTTAGAAGAAAGCATTGGAAACAAACAAGTGAAAAATAACTTCAAGAAATTCAAGAAATAGATATTGACCAAAGTACACAATCTTTCTAAAGAAATTACAATAATTTTATGACATAAATTAGTGTCAAATATTCACTGTATAAACATATCTGAAAAATAAACCTGAGAAAAATACTCTACACATATGGGGGCAAAAAACAGTCTGATAAAGATAATTTTAGTAAAAATAAGAATAGCTAACACCTAAAACCATTGTTCTGCAATTCAATCATGCTTATTTATACAAATATAAAAATAGTATATAGGAATAAATATATCTGTAGCTTGGAATATGGGCTTTGGTTGTTCACTGTTCATTATTTAAAGGAGAATCAAATATTTCATGCTCATGTTGTGACTGTATTAAAAGTCAACAAGTTCATATGCATATAAGACATAGTATTAGGGGAAAAAGATGGCCCTCACTTATCTCAAAGACAAGGCAGAGGATGGTGTTTATGTGATAGCAGGGGAAAGATATCCACTCAGTAGCTGAAACATGTGGTGTTGGAAAAAAATTACACAACATTTTGGTTGAAACTTTAGGACCATACTTAAAGTGAAATGGTACATTAATAGCCTTGAGTAAGGTGCAAAAAATATTTCCAACCTATTGAAGAATACTTAGGAAAAACTGTGAAAAAAGGCAAGTTGATAGTGATTCTTCTAAAGGATTCATAAGTAACATAAGTTTCAGTAGTTTCTTTTCTTGAAGTATAGTTGATTTACAATATTGTGTTAGTTTCAGGGGTACAGCCAAGTTATTCATATATACATATATATGCATACATATAAATATATTCTATTTTTTCAATTCTTTCCATTATCAGTTACTACAAGATACTGAACATATTTCCCTGTACTATACAGTAAATTCTTGTTTATCTATTTTATACATGGTAGTGTGTATCTGTTAACCCCATGCTCCTAATTTATACCCCTGCCTTCCCCTTTGGTAACCATAAGTTTGTTTTCCATGTCTGAGTGAGTTTCTATGTGTGAGTCTGTTTCTGTTTTGCAAATGTTATTTGTATCATCTTTAGGTTCCACATATAAGTGATATGGTATAATACGTCTTTATTTTTCTTACTTAACTTCACTTAGTATGATGATCTCTAGGTCTAACCATTTGCTACAAATGGCATTATTTCATTCTTATTTTTATGGCTAATATTCCATTGTATGTATACCCTGCATCTTCTTTATCCATTCATCTGTTGATGGACACTTGTGTTGCTTCCATGTCTTGGCTATTGTAAATAGCACTGCTATGAACATTGAGGTGCATGTATCTTTTTTTTTTCTTTGCGGTACATGGGCCTCTCACTGTTGTGGTCTCTCCTGTTGCGGAGCACAGGCTCAGAATGCTCAGGCTCAGTGGCCATGGCTCACGGACCCAGCCGCTCCGCAGCATGTGGGATCTTCCCAGACCGGGGCACGAACCCATGTCCCCTGCATCAGCAGGCAGACCCTCAACCACTGCGCCACCAGGGAAGCCCCGCATGTATCTTTTTTTAAATTAGAATTTTCATGTTTTCAAGATATACTGTATGCGCAGGAGTGGGAAGTTTCAGTACTTGCAGTGTATTTTCCCTAAAAAAAATTTGATTTAAATTAAAAAGAACTCTCTTCATCTGTACATTTAAATAAATGGAAATTATTTGGTTTTGGAATAAAGCAATAAAATAAATTAACATACAGTTTTTTTTTTATTATTATTTTGGTCACATTGCATGATTTATGAGATATTTGTTCTCTGACCAGGGATTGAACCCGGGGCCCTTGGCGGTGAGAGCACAGAGTCCTAACCACTGGACCACCAGGGAATTCCCTAACATATTTTTAGAAAACAGACATGCACATTAATTTTTAAATAACAGTGTTTAATCTGTCCAGCAAACATTAGTTAAAATCCTTGCCATCAGCTAGTTCTGGAATTCCACCAGGTGACCAAGGTCAGGTATGATACTGCTTACAGCACAGTGCAAAGCTGTGTCCCCTTGACATACACCTTTGCTGCTGATATGCTGTGCCATGTTGTTTAGATATTCATAAATTGTCATACAAAGCCTTTTCTTTTGTGGGTTCATGAGTGAGTGTGTATGTGCCTATTTGTGTTTTATCTTTTTTTTTGCGGTACGTGGGCCTCTCACTGTTGTGGCCTCTCCCGTTGCAGAGCACAGGCTCCGGATGTGCAGGCTCAGCGGCCATGGCTCACGGGCCCAGCCGCTCCGCGGCATGTGGGATCTTCCCAGACCAGGGCACGAACCCGTGTCCCCTGCATCGGCAGGTGGACTGTCAACCACTGCGCCACCAGGGAAGCCCGTGTTTTATCTTTTAAGTATATCTTAAGTAGACAGCATCAGGTTAACATAGAAAAATAGTTCTTATGAAAGAAAACGCAGGATATTTGCCTTGTTAATACAATACACAGGTATACCCATGTTTTACTTTTAAAAATTGCTCAAGCATGCCATTCAACCATTCATTTAAATAATATTTCTTGAATGTATTAGATGTCTATGATGTGCCAGCAAATGTTCTAATATCAAAGAACATAGCTAATACACAATTTATAACTTTCCTAGCCGTTTTTGTATTTTGGTTAACCTTCAAGTATTTTTTCCTGATATCTTTATTAAATTGTTGACATTAATTCATCCTTTAAAAGATATCCTACATGCATACAACTATTATTACTTCACTTATCCTAGATTTTAAATGTGAATAGAGACTATTTGCATTGTTTTACTAATCTTTAAACTGTAGACTGATAATAAAACAATAAACAAAACTCCCCATATTTACACCTTATTCAGCAGTGCTTTGCTTTATCCTGTGTTGTGTACACAAAATGCATGACTTTAGTATTGTATGACTCATGCTTTCTAAAGCTTAAAAGTGTCTGATGAAATGTGCAATATGATTGAAATATGCAAAAACAAGTTCTCAGACCTAAAACACTGAGAAAACAATGTTATATCAATGACAAGACTAAAGTGAATTACCGCATTATCAATTTGCTTTATGAAAACTCCAGTTTCTGAGAATAAATACTTCAAGGGTAGTGTGTAAGAGGGACTACTGAATCAATGAAAATAAAATTATGCAAATGGTATTATTTAATGCTTTACTCTTAAAGAGCCATAGTCCTCTCCGTTATACAGAAAGGGACCTGGTTTAAATATTAGAACATACACTGGACTCTTTCTCAAAGAAGAGTGAAAAAAAGGCTTTGTCTGACTTTGCACTTAAAAGACAAGGTAGCTATGGAGCAAGGTCTAGTTTTCTTAGCATATTTTTGTAAATTTAGGCCAAAATTACTTATTTTGTACATTTAGAGATTAAGTTATTTGCTTTCCAATAAACAAGAAATTTGTCCACTATTTAAAAGCAAATATTCATAGGGAAGCAACATATTGGCTTATTAATTATAACTCTATTTTTTAAAGTGGTTGCCCTACCTGGAAGAAATGGACAAAGTCTTAGAAATGCACAACCTGCCAAGGTGGAATCAGGAAGAAATAGAAAATATGAACAGACTAATCACAAGCACTGAAATTGAAACTGTGATTCAAAATCTCCCAACAAACAAAAGCCCAGGACCAGATGGCTTCACAGGTGAATTCTATCAAACATTTAGAGAAGAGCTAACACCTATCCTTCTCAAAATCTTCCAAAATATAGCAGGGTGAGGAACACTCCCAAACTCATTCTACGAGGCCACCATCACCTTGATACCAAAACCAGACAAGGATGTCACAAAGAAAGAAAACTACAGACCAATATCACTGATGAACATAGATGCAAAAATCCTCAACAAAATAGTAGCAAACAGAATCCAACAGCACATTAAAAGGATCATACACCATGATCAAGTGGGGTTTATTCCAGGAATGCAAGGATTCTTCAATATATGCAAATCAATCAACGTGATACACCATATTAACAAATTGAAGGAGAAAAACCATATGATCATCTCAATAGATGCAGAGAAAGCTTTTGACAAAATTCAACACTGATTTATGATAAAAAGCTCTGTAGAAAGTAAGTTATAACTGATTCACTTTTTTATAAAGCAGAAACTAACACACCATTGTAAAGCAATTATACTCCAATAAAGATGTAAAAAAAATAAGAAATAAAGTGGTTGCCCTAAGGTTTACAATATACATTTTAATTTACCTCAGTGTTGTTTGAAATGATATAAAATGACAACTTCTTTCCAGTAGACACTTACAAGAAGAATTCCAAATCATTTTGCCTTTTTCTTTTTGTATTATTTTCATCAACACATAGCAAATTAAATCTATCAATATGCTAAATGTATAACTTATCCGGACCAAATCGGTTTATCCTACGACTACAAGGTTGATTGAACATTCAAAAACCAGTCATTAATTTACTATGTCAACAGATTAAAGAAGAAAACCATATCATCATTCCAATAATGCATCAAAGAGTTTAATAAAGTACAACATCGAATTATAATAAATACTCTCATCAAACTAAGAAAGAGCATCAAACAAAGACCTACAACTAACATCCTATTTAGTGGAGATAGGCTGAATTATTTCTCTCTAAGTTAGGGAAAAAAAAACTGAAGAAACCACCCTTCTCATCCTGAGATCGGCTATTCCACTTGATATTTTCATTGGTGAAAAAGCTTTAGTCATTACACTGAGTTTGTCCCTTTAAAAAAGTTAACTACATGAACAATGTAGATATTGGAACTAACCATTTCAATAAAACAAAATAAATTTTAAAACTTCTTTGACCTGAAATTTCTGAAACTTTATTTTTAGTATTACCAGTATTTCATGTTAGAATATTATAGTTTGTCTCTATACTATAATATCATTAAACATTTTCCCCATAGTCATTTTTATTTGCTAACGTAAAGTTTTAAATAGGTCCATGAAAGTGGCTTAGTAAAACATAAGAGGAAATATTAAAAAAGAATATGTTCCTACCCTAAATGGGAATATTTATCCTTAGGATATCTGATAAGTAATGACAAAGCCATAAACTTGGGAAATATGTTATTGGCCATTTTTTTTTCTGATGATAGTTTATGAAACAGAACAATATAAGTTAAATAATAGTATGGAAATTAGAGTGTGGAAAATTGGATATTTGAAAGCTTCTTTCTGTAATAGAAAATTATTTCAATATATGAAAATTATTTCCATTTGAAAAGTCCACATTTTAAAGACTATGAAGTCCTTACAAACTTTCAGAATTTTCTGAGTTATAAAAAAAAAAAAAAAAAAAACCCTGAGCTCTTTAGTTTAAAAAAGATAAAGCAAACACAGATTTAAGCATTATCTTTAAAAGATGATTTACAATTTGTTTATTTCATTATTTCAGAGTAAATAAGACATTTAATAGGTCAACAAATATTGAGTACTCTCAGCTCTGCCTTGAATGTTTACAGTTCTCACTGTGTTAAAGTTATTAGTACAGTACTGAAGAAATATCCCTAAAAATCAAGTTAAAATTTCCTTAGATAGTGATATCTTAAAATAGAACAGAATTTCATCTGTTTGGAGTAGTTTAGATGAATCCAACTTTAAAGTTAGATAATGGAGTTACATGACCTTTCCACTATGATTTCATAGAAAAGAAGAGTTTTCAGCTTTCTAGCTTCCCCATTCTAAATCTTATTCAAAGCAAATTGACAGATTTGAATATGCTCTAGGATGATAAAATATTCTGATGGTTAACTTTAAGTCCAGTACTTTTTAATAATTTCACTAATGAACCTCACTAGGGAATACAAATTCTGCTCATTAAAGCTCTGTAAGATTATGATTAAATCTTTTTAAAAAAGTATGTGGCTCTTATATTTAAGGTTCAGGAACAATATGATTTCACAACATGTTGATAGTTTTAGGGCTATTCTTCTCAAACTGTGTCAGATCTCTAGTTTGAAACTATGCAGGATGTGAATGGGCAAGGAAAGAGGAATAACTAAACTAATCTTTAGGAGAGTACTTTTCACTGTGTAGGGTATATTCTCTTGATAATACATAAAGTAACTTTTCATGGAAATCTGAATTCAATATAATAATATTTAAGTATTGGATGATTTCTATTGTTGAGAATGACAGTTTTTAAAATTTAAGACAGTGATTTAATATTTTTTTAAAAACCTTTTTATAGGTAACAAAAGTAGACTTATATAAAATATTAGATAATAATTGGAAGAGTTGTATGTGACTATGGTACATAAAAAGCTTGAATTCGCAAATACAGCTTTAAGACTTAGCTATTACAATGCAGAGGTTTTCCTTTGGACATTTAATGATACGCTTACTCAAACATGGAACCATAGAAACTCCAGGAAAAAATAAGTTGATTCCATTAAATTAACCCTAAATTCTTTCAATACAAGATCTAAGCTGGGCATGTGTGATAAGTCAGTATAGAAATGAAGTTTGTCAGGACCCACTATCAGCTGTCAACATGGTCCCCTCTTCCTCGGGTCACTCTTGGCACTTGCTCATCAATGAGTTTGTAATGGTTACAGTCAGGCATTGGGATGGGGTCTGTGTGAAGTGGACTGGCTGTCAGAGTACGTTCTATGAGCTGGCTTGCAGGAAGTACGTACCATGAGAGAGCCCAGTTCCAATCTTAGTAAAAGTTCTTGAAGAGAGGTTTGTAAATTTAGGAGTTAAATATACGACTATGCAAATGCCAAGTTAATTACAGGATCAAAAAGAAGTTCTTAGAGTGAGAAACTGGATAACCTGATTCTCCTTGTTGGGACCAAGATTCCAATTTGACTACTCTAATGGAATTTTGTGCCTCAGGTCCATTCATGAGCCTGTGGTCTTGTACTTTCTGAATTTATAAGGTTCATGATTTATAGACAGGACACACAGAGGAATCATGCGGCAAGTTTCCACTTGAACTACATCTTTGGACTCTAATATACAGCAATCCTTATTCATTCAAAAGCATATTTGGTAGATGTGCTCATTTATTCCTGGCATTTTTATAGGATTAACTTGAGGGAGAACTTGTCTTTGTGGAAATTTGGAGAATAATGATTAATACATAACTAAATAGAAAATTGCAATAAGGTTGACTGATACCATGATCTGGATAAACACAACATGATACTGGAAGTATGAAAAAGGCAACTGTAGCTTGAGTTTATTTTTTATTCAAAAATATTGTAAAGCACAGAAAAATCCACTGAATAATATAACAAACATGATCTGGAATCCTAAATTAACAGATCCTAGATTTGTATAATTTTTTTCAAATTTCCTTAGATTGTATTTTCTTTTTAATAATATAAATTAAAATGTATGGGTAAACCCAAAGTCCCCTTGGAATTGGAAAGTGGTGTGCAAAACACTTGCACTAATTCAACCTTTAATGATTGTGGTGACATACGATGACATGTCACTCAGCTCCACCAAGTGAGAAATGTGCATGCTGATGGGATTGCCATTGTCAGCTGTTTCAGGGATTGCCTTATCATTGGACAGGTACATGATTTTATACAAGGTCAGTCTCCTCCCAAGATGGCCCATATCCAATGACTGATGGAGGTGGACATAAAAATGCTGTGACATTTTGAACTAACACGGTACAACTCTGATGGACCATTTTAGCTCCAGAGCCCCTGCAGCTGGCTAATGCAGCCATCAGACTACCATCATAGATGAGCTTCTCCCTTAGCCCATCATGCTTTCTTCCTCTCCCTTCTAAAGGTATAAATTCCAGTTAAAACCTTAAGTAACATTCAGATCACTAAACCTCATCTCAGTGTCTGAGGAAGCAACCTATGACAGTGATCAACAAGGTTTTTCTTACAAAAATGTGACACCTAAGCAGAGACCTGAAGAATGAGTTTGTCAAAAGAGACATGTGGAATTATGTCTACCTGAACAGAAAGCGTTCTTCTAAACACCCTGCAGCTCAGAAGAAAATATATATATAAGTTGAATTTGTATTTTCAGTTAAATGTTTGTATGGAGGAACTTTGTGGTTGAAAAAATGAGAACCTGAGAGAAATTATGAATGAAGAAATAAACATATTTCATAAATAAAATAATAATGGGGAAGAAAAAATGAAATAAAATCAAGATGATTCCAGGTTTATAAAATGTACCCTTGAGTGGGGAGTCTCAAGAAAAGATGAATGTAGTTTTTGACATGAGGAGTTTGGGGAAGTGACAATTACCTATCTGTATAAATCCCCAAAACAATTGGAAATATAACTCTAGCTTATAGGTTAAAAAAGCATTTGATTTGTTCACCCTCTTACCACATGTTTTGAGCCACTCTGTATTTGTTTCTGAGTATAGAATGAGGATTAAATTTGGTATGGTGCCTGTCTTCAGAGTGTTTACAGCATAGGATCAGTGACAGATATAACATACATAATCATATAAATAAACATATGACTGCAAACTGTGATATAGTCCTTGAGGACAAAGAACAGGGCATGATGAAATAAGAATGAGAAGGAATTCATTTGTACTGTGGATGTCAGAGAAGGCCTCTGAAGGCTGTGATATTTATTTAAAACTTGAAGGATGAATAGGATTTAGCTTAGCAAAAGACCAGAAGAAGAGTTTTCTTACCAGAGGGAGTAGCATCTGCCAAGTGCTGTCTGAAAGGATTTGGTAGAACTTGGTTAAAACTGGGATGCTATCCTAAATGCCAGTGGAGAGTCACTGAAAAGTTAAAGGCTAATAAAAGAAAGGCTGACATAGATTTTTTAAATGACCATCAGATTATGAATTCCAGTCTTAAAATAAAGTCACACTGGTATAATCACACATTAAGAAAAGTATTTTAAAACTGAATTACAGGGTTCTTGTTTCTTGCAAGATTTCTTGAACATCTCTATGCTGTGGTAAACTATTCATTACATGCATTTATTCCTACTCTCCTAAGGAAAAGAAACTGTTTTTATTTTCTTTTTGTAATTTCCCAGTCAAGGTGGTTGTGCTTTAAACTAGCTTTTATTTTATTTTATTTTTTTTAAACATCTTTATTGGGGTATAATTGCTTTACAATGGTGTGTTAGTTTCTGCTTTATAACAAAGTGAATCAGCTATACATATACATATGTTCCCATATGTCTTCCCTCTTGCGTCTCCCTCCCTCCCACTCTCCCAATCCCACCCCTCCAGGCTGTCACAAAGCACCGAGCTAATATCCCTGTGCCTTGCGGCTGCTTCCCCCTAGCTATCTACCTTACTACGTTTGTTAGTGTGTATATGTCCATGACTCTCTCTCGCCCTGTCAAAACTCCCCCTTCCCCCTCCCCATATCCTCAAGTCCGTTCTCCAGTAGGTCTGCATCTTTATTCCTGTCTTACCCCTAGTAAATTAGCTTTTAAATCAGGTTATAAAATAGTTTTTACTAAGCATTTTAGAATTCAGTTTCAGAAAATTTGAGACAGCTTTTATAAGGTAGCCCACATTTTTACCAGCTTATCACCTTCATTTAATGAATTTTATTTAACTAATTGATTTCAATTAAACAATAATTAGAATTTAGCATTTTCTACTATTGTGGAGAAAAGATATATACATAAAATCTTAAATAAAGCATAACATATGATCATATAGTTGCCCTAGACACATTATTAAGTATGTGTCTTACACATACTTCCTACACTTAAGGAAGGAAGGAAGGGAGGAAGAAAAAAAAAACCTGGAGGCTTTACCATTGCTTTTATCTTAGTTACAAACCTCATATCATAAAATCAATAATAGCACTCATGGGCATGTATTACACTGAAACAACACCAATTCTTCTCTTTTAGGCCTCCTAGTGCCACTGAGTCTTGCTATCAAACTGTAGTTTATATCTTCTGACTCACAATACTTAGTAATTTAAATTCCATGAGGACCTCCAGGGACATTTTGAAAACATGGATCTTTTTTAAAGTCTATTATTATGTGACATGCAGCCACACTACATCAAATTATTAAGTTGTTTGTATTCTATCAGTTTGAATAAGCCATTATTTTGATGATATGTTCAAATATAAGTGCTAAATAAAAATAACAAATTGTGTGGGCAACAATATTCTCTAAAAATTAAATACACTAGGCAATAAAGATATTCCCTACTTCCACATCAGATACAGTTCTTTTGGGCAGCTATAGACAGCAAGTCTCAGTAGATCTCTCATCTATGTATACATGTATGTATGTATATATAGATATATTTACCTCCAGCTTTTAGGCTTTCCCTAATATTGGTCAGTTTCTATCCTAATGCAAATCCCTATCCCCCAACCTTAAAACTAACTACATAAAACCTTTCACTTTTCATAGGTATATTTTAACTTTACTTATAACAAATTTACCTCATGTGAACCCTCTCAATTATGGGCTTAAAAGTTCTTCTCATTTTTGTCCATCTTCCAAAATGAAATTTTCCTTCTGTTCCACCATTAATTCTATCACATCATTTTCTTTCAAGCATGTGGAGCAAATATTTCACCAAAAACTTCAATTCTGGGCTTCCCTGGTGGCGCAGTGGTTGAGAGTCTGCCTGCCGATGCAGGAGACACGGATTCGTGCCTCGGTCCGGGAAGATCCCACATGCCGCGGAGCGGCTGGGCCCGTGAGCCATGGCCTCTGAGCCTGCGCGTCCAGTGCCTGTGCTCCGCAATGGGAGAGGCCGCAACAGTGAGAGGCCCGCGTACCGCACAAAAAAAAAAAAAAAAAAAAAAAAAAAAAAACTTAAATTCTTTCCTTCCTCCCTAGCTCTTGACCTTTGCAAATCTGTTCTAGAATCCCTTTTGGTCATATTGGTTGGGGATGGAAATCAATAAAAAACTTATCCTCCTTCAAACAGTCATATTTACTCCTTGTCAGGGTTTAATATCTCAAAATAATGAATTACAAGTGCTATTCCCAATTCCTCACAATTATTCCCTTTTAATCCCTCTACATAATAGTTTGAAATCCAGTAAACATTAAATGCTTAAAACAAGGAAACATCTTTTAAGTTCCAGATTTACTGGCATCACCTAAGTTTTCATTGTGCATAGTAATTATACTTCATTTGTTTTATAACTCTCTGTCCTTATTTTCATGCTTGGCCTCTGCTCTAGGGATTTTCCCAGTTCTCTGTCTATCATTCCAATCAAAATTCCAGCGAATAATTCAGTCTTTAAAGCTCTCCCTCAGCTCAGGTGTGAACTGTAATTTTGAAATGATTCAATTTATTTCATTAGTCATTCATGAAACTTCTTCTATTCCTTAAGCATTACCTATATCATTTAAAATTCAACTGTTGAATCTATTCTCCTTTTTATCTGAGAAGTTAAGAAGACCTTGAGAACTCCATTGTCCATCTCTCCTCATCTTCCACATTTCTAAATGTCTGCTGCATAGCACCATATAAATATCTTACTTTAAACTACACTTGTATTCCTACTGTCTAAATCATTTGTCTTCATTTCACCATGACTCTCTTTGATAGTGAGCTGAAATTATCAGTTGTTGTTGGTAACATTGTCTTCCTGGTCAAATGTTGCCACAAACCTCCCAATTTCAAACATGTTCTTGTCAGATTCAACCTGCATGATCATTATCCACTGCAATTTATAGATGTTATTCTTAGCTCTATTTCAGTTTAGAAAAAATATTATAAATAATTGTTAGAGAACACATAAAAAGAGAACAGTAGAATATATTAATATTACTCTATGTCCACCTATAGGCTTCAACAATTAACAACATTTTGTCTATCTTATTTCATAACTACACTCACTTATTTTGCTGTGTCTGATTTTTTGGTTTTGCTTTTGTCTCTCCAGGAATAGTTTAACAAAAGTGCAAGACACCATGTCACTACACATATAATTACTTCAGTAAATATCAAATAAAGTAGTTTTATGTTTTAATATTCACACCAATTTATATTTGTTGTGTTTTATGTCTTTTACATATCCATTATTTTCACATGTATAAAACTTTACAACTGAATTTTATTCTTATGAGGCCATGCTGCTTATTTCATAATCTAATATTATCTTATATTTACTTCTTTACTTAAAATGAGAGCTACAGCTATTTAAATAAGCCAGTCAGTTTCCTTTTCCACTTCTGTAAAAAATGTATATGTACCAAAATGGTATTATTAGCTGACTTTCAATAAATACACAAAAAATATTAAGATACTTGTCTAAATGCACTGAAGACTTCTAATTGCAACCAAGATGGAATAACAGGGGACTAGCATTACTCTCTTCCCTGAAACGATAAAAATCTGGACAAAATACTTTAGACAATGTTTTTTAGTCGTTGGATGTCAGAAAACATAGGACAGGAATCCTGAGGAAGGAGAAGCCAACAAGGTGAGTATGTGGAGAAAAGGGAACCCTCCTACACTGTTAGTGGAAACGTAATTTGGTGCAGCCACTGTGGAAAACAGTATGGAGGTGTCTCAGAAAACTAAAAATAGAATTACCATATGACTCAGCATTTCAAATCCAGGGTATATATCCAAAAAAACCCCCCAAAACACTAATTTGAAAATATATATGCACTTCAATGTTCATAACAGCATTATTTAAAAATTGCCAAGATATAGAAGCAACCTAAGTGTCCATCACCATCAACAGATGAATGGATAAAGAAAATGTGGAATATATATACAATGACATATTATCCATTCATAGAAAAGAATGAAAATTTTGCCATTTGTAACAATATGGACTTCAATAAATACACAAAAAATATTAAGATACTTGTCTAAATGCACTGAAGACTTCTAATTGCAACCAAGATGGAATAACAGGGGACTAGCATTACTCTCTTCCCTGAAACGATAAAAATCTGGACAAAATACTTTAGACAATGTTTTTTAGTCGTTGGATGTCAGAAAACATAGGACAGGAATCCTGAGGAAGGAGAAGCCAACAAGGTGAGCCCTAAGATTGTTTCAGTTTACAGACTGAATGACAGGAAGGGGACCTCAGGAGAGTTTATTAGTCTGCGTGAGTTGAAAAGATGGTTTGGGAGTCTGGCAAGGCTCAAAAGCCTAAGCATTTCAGGGCAGAATACTAGAGAGGGATAGCTGCAATAGGGAGTTCCAGAGACCTGCAGGAGTTCCCCTAGAATCTTTTGCTCAGGAAAAAGAACCACACAGAAAGAGCAGAGCAAATGATTCTCCAAACTTACACAGAGGCAAAATAATATGTGTTCCCCAAAATATAATTAACAGTCCCAGTTTATCTGAGATTGTCTTGGGTTTAGAGCTGAAGTCTCTGTATTCTAGGAAACCCATCCATTCCAGGCAAATTGGGACAGCTGATCAAGAGTGGCAAAACCTCATAATTTGAAGTATGTTGGGTTAGGAAATCAGATGAGTTTTGCTTTGGTGGTGAAAACTAAGTCCTAGACTAAAGGCTGTTCTGATTGTACCTAATAAAACTTAATAGTTAGTCTCAAAGGATCAAACTATTTTCAGGTAACTTAAAGGTCAATTATATTCAAAGGAATAAAAAACAACAAATCTATTACCCTACTAGGTATTATCAACAATGCTGTAATCCAATAGAAAATTCCAGGCATTCAAAGGAGCAGGAAAATATGATTCCTAATAAAAAGAAACACAAATCAATAGAAACAGACATAATAATGATACAGATAATAGAAGCAGAGGCAAACACATTATAAAGGTTATTATAGCCATATTAAATCCAAGGAGGCAGAGAAAAGATTTTAATCTAGAAAATACAACAAACTAGTGAGTATAACAAAAAAGAAGCAGACTCACAGATATAGAGAACAAACAAGTGGTTAACAGTGAGGAGATGGAAGTGAGGAGGGGCAATATGGGGTAATGGAGTAAGAGGTATAAACAGCTAGGTATAAAATAAGCTACAAATATATACTGTACAATGCAGGGAATATAGCCAATACTGTATAATAACTATAAATCAAGTATAGCCTTTAAAAATTTTGAATCACTATATTGTACACCTGTAACTTATATAATATTGTGTATCAATTATACTTCAATAAAAAATTTTAAAAAATGAAAAAACATTAGACACTATAGGCAGAAAGTTTAGTGAATTTAAAACAGCAATAAAAATTGTTCAGAGCAAAAGAGAGGAAATAGAGACTGATAAAAGGTAAACAAACCATCAGCAAGCTAGGACAATTTTAGGCAACCTAATATTTATGTAATTGGAGTACCTGAAGGAGAACAGAGAGGGAGAAAACAGAAACATATTGGAAGAAATATGGCTGAAACTTGTCCAAATAAAAAGTATAAGGCTAGAACTCCAAGAAGTTCAACAGGATCCAAATATACTAAACTGAACAAAAGTGCACTAATCACACAAAAATGATATTTCTTAAAATCAGGGATGAAGTTTTGAAAGCTCTTCAAAATAGTATATACTACACACAGAGGAACAAAAATAAGACTTACAGCAGATTTCTCATTGGAAACAATGTGAGAGAAGACAGAGGGGCATTAGTTTCACAGAGTATTGGAAATAAAACAAGAACCAAAACCATTAACCCAAGGTTCTATACCCAGTGGAAAAAAGTCTTTCTAAATGAAGGTGAAATAAAATTTTATTAGATATACAAAAGATAAAATAATCATCACCAGTAGACCATGAAACACAGAAATATTAAAATTTGTATTTAAGTGAGTAGAAAAATGATATTACTTGAAAATCTGGACCTATAGAAAGTAACGAAGAGCATTAAACTGGTCAAATATAAAATAATTATTTTAAAAAGTGGTTTACTGGGCTTCCCTGGTGGCGCAGTGGTTGAGAGTCCACCTGTCGATGCCGGTTCTATGACAAAGGAGGCAAAGACATACAATGGAGAAAAGACAGTCTCTTCAATAAGTGGTGCTGGGAAAACTGACAGCTATATGTAAAAGCATGAAATTAGAACACTCCCAAACACCATACACAAAAATAAACTTAAAATGGATTCGAGACCTAAATGTAAGACCAGACGCCATAAAACTCTTAGAGGAAAACATAGGAAGATCACACTTTGACATAAATCACAGCAAGATCTTTTCTGATCCAACTCCTAGAATAATGGAAATTAAAACAAAAATAAACAAATGGGACCTAATGAAACTTAAAACCTTTTGCACAGCAAAGAAAACTATAAACAAAATGAAAAGACAACCCTCCGAATGGGAGAAAATATTTGCAAATGAATTAACAGACAAAGGATTAATCTCCAAGATATATAAACAGCTCATGCAGCTCAATATTAAAAAAAACAAACCACCCAAACAAAAAATGGGGAGAAGACCTAAACAGACCTTTCTCCAAAGAATACAGGTGGCCAAGAGGCACATGAAAAGCTGCTCAACATCATTAATTGTTAGAGAAATGCAAATCAAAACTACAATGAGGTATCACCTCACACCAGTCAGAATGGCCATCATAAGAAAATCTACAAACAACAAATGCTGGAGAGGGTGTGGTGAAAACGGAACCCTTTTGCACTGTTGGTGACAATGTAAATTGATACAGCCACTATGGAGGTTCCTTAAAAACCTACAAATAGAATTACCTTATGACCCAGCAATCCCACTACTGGCCATATACTCAGAGAAAATCATAATTCAAAAAGACACATGCACCCCAATATTCATTGCAACACTATTTACAATAGCCAGGTCCTGGAAGCAACCTAAATGTCCATCGATAGACGAATGGATAATGTTACATATATACAATGGAATATTACTCAGCCATAAAAAGGAACGAAATTGGGTCATTTGTAAAGATGTAGATTGACCTAGAGACTGTCATACAGAGTGAAGTATGTCAGAAAGAGAAAAAAAAATATGGAACATTAATGCGTGTATGTGGAATCTAGAAAAATGGTACAGATGAACCAGTTTGTAAGGCAGGAATAGAGACACAGATGTAGAGAATAAATGTATAGACACCAAGGGGAAAGTGGTGGGGGGTGGTGGTGGGATGAATTGGGAGATTGGGATTGACATGTATACACTAATATGTGTAAAATGGGTAACTAATAAGAACCTGCTGTATTAAAAAATAAATAAAATTCAAAAAAAAATTTATGGGAATATGTGCATAGGTTATATGCACATACTATGCCATTTTATATAAGGACTTGAGCACCTGTGGATTTTGATATCCACAGGGGGTCCTGGAACCAAACCCCTTTGGATACTTAGGGACCACAGTAGTCCTATTTGTCAGTTTTTGCTTTTGTTGCCTGTGCCTTTGGTGTCATAGCCAAGAAATAATTGCCAAATTCAATGAATATTCTCTTCAACAAATGTTGCTGGGAAAACTAGATATCCACATACAGAAGAATGAAATTGGATCCTTACTTTAACCATATACAAAAATCAACTCAAAGTGGACTAATGAACTAAGTACAAGACTTGAAACTATAAATCTCCAAGAAGAAAGCAAAGGGGAAAGCTTCATGGCATGGAAAAATGTGTAGTCTTTCCCCATTGTGTAATGTTGACACCCTTATTGGAGATCATTTGACCATATATATGGCTATTCATATGAAATGTAAACAATGGAAAATTGGATCAGCAAAAAGAAACGTACAAGTCCCATGACAAATCTTGTTCTTCCTTCAGTGGTAATTACACTAAGTAGGACTTTGAAAGTGGCCATTGATTGATGTCTAGAGACACATCAAAAATAAAACTGTTTATTTTATATTGTAAAAAAAAAACATCTAACAAAGGAAAGGCAATCTAATTTTAAAAAGCTGATCACTTTAACTACATTTAAATAAATAGTAATAGGTTCATAACAAAAACTCCATTGAAAAATAAATAAACTGGGATTAATATTTGCAACATGTAGCAAAGCAAAAGGACTAATCATAAAATATGAAGAACTTTTCAAATTAAGAGGAAAAAATAAAGAAAACTTGAAAATAAAACAAAAACTGAACATAAAAGTAAATCAACTGGGGCTTCCCTGGTGGCACAGTGGTTGAGAGTCCGCCTGCCAATGCAGGGAACATGGGTTCGTGCCCCGGTCCGGGAAGATCCCACATGCCGCGGAGCAGCTGGACCCATGAGCCATGTCCACTGAGTCTGTGTGTCCGAAGCCTGTGCTCCACAATGGGAGAGGCCACAACAGTGAGAGGCCCACGTACCACAAAAAAAAAAAAAAAAAAAAAAAAAAAAAAAGTAAATCAGCTAAAAAATATTCAATCATGCTTATAACAGGAGTATAAATTTTACTACACTGAAATATGACTGACAAATGAACTAAAATGAATGTTGGCCAATTTTAAAACATGTAAACATTCTACATATTAAAACAAAATAAAAATCCCACTCAAACATTGAAATCAAACCAAAACAATTCAACACAATTGTATATTATAATTAGTAGAATGAGCCACACTGGAAAAATTAATGGAAATATTTTTTATTATTTTGACTATATTACAAATGAATTTGTGTAGCAAATAAAACATCAACAAGGTAAAAAAGGCAAGCCACAGCCTAGGAAACAATATTCAAAATGTAGATGACCAAAACCAACCCTATGTAAAAATAGCCAGAAAGACAAAATGAAGAAGAGTCACTTTTAATAACTTGCAAATATATGGGGGTGGGGGGGGAAACCTTCAAGTTAGTCAAGAATAACATAATTTTAAAAGGTATTTCACAATCATCATACTGTCCCAAACCTAAAGTTCTCAAATATAAAGTACCATCAAGAAACCTCATAGGATAATGGTGGGTGGGTAAAATAGAAACAATATTTGGAGAAAAATTGGAAAAATTTTAGTACATTTTAACGCACACTCTTAAGTTAGCTTTTGAGTATACAAACATGTGACCTTACATTACAGAATTGTTTATTAAGAGTGTAAGAGTGGCAAAAATTTAGTTCCTATCAGTAAGCATATGGGTGTATATTTTGGATACTCATGTATTAAAATACTATACATGATGGATTAGAATAAACTAAGCATAAATATATGTATTGACATAAAAGCATATTAAAATATGCTGTTGTAAAAGAAAGGAAGATAAATCATACAAAGAATGTAACACATTTATGTAAATACAGAAATAGAAACATAGGGCTTCCCTGGTGGCACAGTGGTTAAGAATCCACCTTTCAATGCAGGCGACATGGGTTTGAGCCCTGGTCAGGGAAGATACCACATGCCGCGGAGCAACTAAGCCCATGCACCACAACTACTGAGCCTCTGCTCTAGAGCCCACGAACCACAACTACCGAAGCCTGCACACCTAGAGCCCATGCTACACAACAAGAGAAGCCACCGCAATGAGAAGCCCGCTCACCACAGGGAAGAGTAGCCCCCGCTCACCGCAGAGAAGAGAAAGCCCACTCACCACAGGGAAGAGAAGCCCCCGCTCACCACATGGAAGAGAAAGCCCATGCACAGCAGCAAAGACCATCACAGCAAAAGTCAATCAATAAAATAAATAAATTATAAATAAATAAATAGGAACATAAAAACTATTTACAAATATGGAGCTATAATAACTCTAAAACCATGGGCAGCAAAAATAACCACTGCCTTCTAGTGAGAGAAGTAGAACAATTAGATAATGAAGTTTGCTAGGGATATACTGAGAAGAAAAGCCTATATTTAATTTTTTATTTATTAAAAAAAATCTTAAAGAAGCATGGCAACATATAACATTTTAATACCTGGTTGGTATGCACATGTGTGTTTGGTACTTTAAGCTGTTTTAAAATTTTTAATAAAAATAACTCAAGTTTCATGCACATTTCTTGGAAGGTTTCTCACTACTTTATGGAGATGTCTTTATAGTACAGATCTCACTAAACTTAACAGGTGAATCTCTGATAAATTATTAAAGCAAGAAAACCCTACAAATGAAATAAATTTTAAATATTTTATGGTACCATGCAGTTTTGTTACCTTGTGGTTTCAAGCTCTTTGATGAGTTGTAAAAGCTGTTTCTTTTACTGCAATCAAAGATTCATTTATTTTTCAATGATGATATTCCTGATCTGGAAAATTTTCTTATCCTCTGTAAATAATTTTAGGCCTAAAATATCCTTGTGAAAAATAGTGTAAATCTTCATTTTGAATCTTTTCAAGAAACTTAGTTGGATTTTGTCTATCCTCTTAAATATGATGGCAATTTAATAATCCTCATTTGATTGTTTTTTGATTGTTTTCTCAGGTCTTTCTAAGTGATGGATTAAGACTTTCTGGGTTATATATGCAATTTAAAACCTATAAATTAAAAAAAATGTTAATATTAAGTAATCATATTCTAAAGTATAATATTCTAATCCGTGATTCTAGGATTCTCTTTAATTTATAAAATTGAGTATTTTCTCTATCTTAATAATCAGTTCTATATAGAAGATAATTTATGTCATAAAGAAATAATAATGACATTCATTATATAGAAAAATTTAGCAAAATGTTGTACAAAAATAGTATCAGGATACCATTTAAATAACAACAGTTCAAATAATAGAATATTTGGTAGATATTTTGAAAAGTATGCTAAGTAGAATTTTATTCATTGTCTGGTAATCAAAAACAATCATTTAAAGATTGCTTCTTAACATTATAATTTATTATTTACATAAATGATTTTACTGTGTTCCAGTCAGGTTTTAGAAAAACCTTAAGTGTTTAAGTTGCTTAAGTGTTTAGGTTGACATATAATATATTACACTTTTTTCCATTTAAGATGTAAAAAATGTCTCAATTGCATTTTTTGTGTAGAACATCTGATTTTCAAGATAGGATATAAGATGTCTGTTTCTTTAATTTAGGGCCATATTTTAGGACACTCCATCATTTTCATTTCATCTGGATTCAATTTGTGTTTTGAAAACTGATTTTTGTACGTAGTTTTGTTAGTGGTCATTTTTTAGCTGCTTACTACATAGACTTCTAACTAATCCCTGAAGTCCATATTCTTTTTTTTTTTCAATAGAGCTAGATTACTTTTCTCTGTCTTCTGTTATGTGTTGCTATATTCCAGCTAATGGAGTGTGAGTGGAAGTAACTGACACTATTTCCACAAAAGCTTTCAATACTCATTCTACCATGCTTTTTTCCCCCACTTTTATGGTTAGAATTATAAATCCCAGAATAAACCCCAGTGTAAACTTTAAAAGTTTTGTATTATGGAAAACATGATTAATACATGTGTTTTGTAAATTTATTTGAAGGCTCTTTGTGGGAGGTGTTTAAAAATAAGACACACACAAACACACATCCAATTTTTCAATCATTCTTTATAGAAGATTTGAGGAGGGTTTTCTTTCATCTACCATAAAAAATGTTTTTTCAGAAACATTGGGGATACTGCAAATACAACCACTAAGGTGTTTTAAGACCTAGTACAAGACCTGATTTTGACGTGTATGCTGATGTATTTAAGCCATGTCATAAGATCTCAGTATATATATTTAAAACCTCTGTTTTATTTACTTATTTAGATAGATAGATAGATAGGCAGTGGGTCCTCCAAATTGTATGTCTTTTATTGTGTGGTGATCTGGCTTCATTGTTGTAATTAACTTGAGACACTTTTAGTCTTTTTAGCCAGCTAGAGTAGGTCTTCAGGTCATATCTAACTTCTTATGACCCTAAAACCCCAAAAAAACCATAGTTTCCACACCACTTACCGTTACGTATAATTATTTCTAGGAAATGGTTTTGTGCATGACAATGTTTTAGCATTAAATTTAAACAGTTATTTTATCTATCAATGCTATAGTTTTGTAATAGGGTGTATAACAGAGGTGGCAGATGCACAAGTCATGGTTTCTCACACCATCTGGATCACAAATACAGCATATATTTATTGTAATTAAGCTTTTTCATGGCTCACCTTTCATTCTACTATTAAATATAATTATTAAAATTAATAATGAAACCTGGTAGTACTACAGAATAAATCCAATTGCTGTCTTGAAATGAAATATTTAAGGTCTTTCTTTTGATTATATTCTTCACTAATTAAATCAAAAGCAATACAGTGTAGATGTTTTGTTACCAAATACCATATTGTTCAGCAGATGTAAAAGCTCCTTCTTTTCAAGGCCCTTGAAAAGTACAATCAAGTCATCATTTGGATAATGACTTAAGAGTGACAGGGCTGCTAATCATATCTATTTTGTATGTATCCAATCATTGCAATAATAACTGTATAATTTGGTGTGCAGAATCCAAATAACAGTTTATGGTATGGTAATAGACTTTTTAATTTTTGATGTTTAATCAGATGTTTATAGGAATATAGTCATTTAACATTTTATTGTTTATATGGATATGTAATTTCTCATTGTAATTTCTCATGGCCTCATTTTTACTCATTCCCTGATCTGCAGTTAAGCATATTTAATAGTCACTTCTGAAATTCTTTTCCATTGTATGGATTACATTATATGCTTTACGCACAAAGCAAGAGAAAATAATGGAGCTTTCAAATAGTTATGCTTCTTGTCTCCAATGAATGTAAGATAATTACATTAAGAAAGAAAAGCAAAATGCTGTGCTTTTACCAACATGAAATGGTTATCATTGTCCAACAAAGAATAAAATAAACTATGTAGATAAAGACTCTGCTTGACCCAACATAAATCATACACAACTAACACATGTATCCTAAATGTCTTTGAAAATGGATAATAGATTCAATGTTTGAATGAAGAAGAGCTGGAAACAGGTTAAGCTGTATTGTAGTAAAAGTATCAAAAATAAGAATCTTTTGTTAAGAACACAAGTTGTTCTTAACTTCTTTGAGACAAAACATGTATATATAATGGCCATGGCCATGAAATAGATCCAATGAAAATAATCATACATGGATAAACCATACATTAATTTGGTAGTGATTACCTACACACACTTTTATTTATAAACATAAAAAGGCTTATAGAAAAAAGCTTATTTATCTACACAAATATTTCCATATGCATATCTTTCCATAAGGCATGAGCTAATGTATGTGCATGTATTACTTTTTAATTCTTATTACAATCCCATAAAGACAGACCAGCATAATTTTGTAAGTGGAGAGTCCATGATTTAGGAAGTTTAAGTAATGTACCCAAATTAGCTAATACATGGCAAAGCAAGGAATCAAGTCAAGTTTGTCTGATCATTCAATCAATGCTTATGACACTTCTGTGTAATGCAGAAGTCAGACTATAAGCCCAGAACAAACGCAAACTTTTGTAAGTGCTTACTATATGAAGGAAGGTATGTCCTCTCAATATTTGTTATAGTACAGTAGAAAATTGCTGTGGTAAATGATATGGTTCTCTTTACACGTATTGTAAATTGTCAAATAAAAACATGTATATATTTGAAGTAATCTTTTATTTATGAAAGCAATTTCTCCCTATTGAAATTTCTTAAGCCTGCATTTTATAAATAAGACTCACTCAATAAAATCTTTTCACATAGTATCACATATTCACTTACATTATCACTTAATGTTGATTTCAATTCCTTATAACAAAATTTTAAACAATGATAATGTAACTATTACTATTTTTCCTATAATGCGAACTCACTATATTACAATATTGCTATAAAAGGACAATTTACTAAATCTTTTAAAAAATGAGCAACAAATTAATATTGATTCCATATTATTGTTTGGTATTTGCACGTTTGTTTTATTCAACAGATATTTGTTTATCTTCTACAGGCCTCACAGAATCCTACAGGTCAGGTACATTGTCTTAAACAAAACAAAAGTGTATGTTCTCATAGAGTGAACATTTAGGATGGAGTGGGGAAGGAAAAAGTGCAGATGATTAAAAAATGGACAAAATAATATTTTATGTGCTTATAAATGCCTTGAAAAAATAAAGCATGTTAAGGAGGAAAGAGGGAGTCTATTTTGCATATGGTGTTCAAAAAAACCTGTTATATGGTGATATTTAATATTAAGTAATATTAAGAGGGGGTAAGAAAATAACTGAATACAATTAATTTTCTATTGCTAAACTTTTCCTCAATTTTTGAAGATTTAATGGCTCGTACAATTTAAAATGGTCATATATTTGTTCCATTTCTAAAACATGATCTGATAGTGATCTGATCAAAGTAGGCATACTCCCTCCTTTACTATCTTATCACAGGAAAGATCTTTGTCAATTAAATCAAAGAAACCAAATTTTGGAGATAAGTCAAAATAAGAAGTAATTTCCTAAGAGAAATATCACATTAAAAAATAATGTGATAATATTCTGGGATTCTTTCTCCTTTTAATATATTTTACTCTGTTCAAACATATAAAAAAAACTGAAAAATGTTTATATCTTTTATTAATAAGGTGTCTCTGGGATTTGGTGCAGTAATTTGTAATATAGTCTATGATATATAATTCCATTGCTTTCAAAACCAGAAGATTTAGTTATGATCTAGAAGAGCCAGAGGAACAATGTTTAGCTTTCTTTCCAGTAGATAAACTAAATATAGCAAGCACTCTGGAATCTTTACAATATAAAATAAACATGGTCTTGTAAATTTACAGAGACCTTTCTTATAGAAATCTATCAGGATGAAAACTAATGTTTTTATTAATTTTTAACTCATTTTGATTAAATATGCAACAATTCTCTGAAATAAAAAGGAAAATATGTGTGATAAATGTAACATTCAAATGTGTATGACAGATTTTCTCTATCTAGAAACACAAAATAAAGAAGTACATTCTTAGTCTTAAAGTATATATATATATATTAGCTATTTGTTGGTGAATGAATTTACTTTTCAGAAAATGATGTTTCTGCTCCGCCATCATTTGTAGTGCAAATGTAAGAGATACATTTGTAATACAAATGTAAGAGATTTGGACAACTAACCTTATCCTATGAGAAAAGCTGTAGTTTGATGGCTAATAGTATAGATTTTAGAGTCAAACCAAACTGCCATGGACCTCAGAGAATGTATTTAACCTTGTCACCTTGTTCTCCTTATTTGTAAAGGCAAATGGTATTGACTCCCTGATAGAGTTATCATGACATTTTTAATAAATAATAGTTTTTAAAGGCTTAGTTAGCATGGCACAAGACACAATGAGTAGCAGTCTAGTGGACCATTTAAATCATGGGTTCTGGAATCAGAAAGATGGTATACATCTGTGTTACAGGACTATTTAGTTATGTGACCACAGGTAGCCTAACCACTCTAGTACTCAATTTTCATATCTACCCAACTGGGATTTTTAAAATTCCCTCTTTGTATGATTAGTGACTAGTAACTGGAATATTCAATGTAGAGTTCTGAGCACACTTAGTGATTTGTTGGGCTTCATCCTTGTTAATTACTATCTCAAGTCACATTGTTAATAACAGCAGGAGGAGGAGTGAAGGAATAGTAAATGCCTAAGGTGATCTAATGTTGATGATGATAATGATATTTCTGATGAAAACAATGTTTAAATACTGGAATTTTTACTTCAAATTTTGTTTTTGTGCTTTCCAAGTAATCTTGTAAGAAGACAAATGCCTATTATTTTACCTAATAGAAATAATCTAGGTGTGGGTTTTTTGTTTTTTAACCGTCATATAGATGAAATTGAGGGAAATAAAAGCTCATTTTATTTAAATAAAAGTTCCTATGGCATGTGTGGTACTAGTCGAGAAAATAAACAAATATATATATGTGTGCATATTAGTTATGCATATGTAAATTAATACAAACATATTTTTGTGCATAAAAATTTTATATATGATGGCAGCAAAGATTGGAAATTATCCTTCATGGCATAGATTATAGAATGACAGAACAAGTATTCTGTCTTCTTTTACTTTATAAATTGGCTACTACAACGAAAGATTTGAAATCCTCATATTATGCTGCATTTGGCCATATCATCTGTACCTAAATTTCTTTCAGTTTGCTACTTACAAGGACTCATTTAAAACATATGTCAAGATTTTTAGAAATTGAAGATTCTTAGACAAACTATACAGTTAGATCAAGGAATTTGTCTATTTTAGTTACTGCAGTATATCCACTACTGAGAATAGTACCTAGTAAATAATACTTGTAGTCTATAAATATTTGCCAAATGTAAATAGTGCTCTTCTTTTATTAACTCAATCAGTTTCATCCTACTCCTTACCTCATCCTCTCCCTAGGTTTAAATTCATGGTCTATGGGTCCACTGCTAATGCATGTGCCTTTTTGAAATTTCTTAGAGCATGGCATTTTGAAGTCAAAATGTTAGGATTTGCCAGGAAACCGTAGAGCTATCTTGGTCATTGAAGATTCTTTCCCATTCTCTGTGGATTATGATAAGCAGAGTTTTGTTTTGTTTTGTTTTTAAGTAGGATATTCCCAGAAAAACTCTCATAAACTTATCAAAATTCCATCCATAATTTTGTGAGTTGTTTCTAATGCTTTAGGTCAAGCTCTTGGAGTTGTAATATTATCTGAAAATGTGTGAAGATTTGAGTAAACATAATTAGCAATGCAGCTGAGATCTACGAAACTTAAATCATCTGTCTATTACCAAGTGCTTTGATTGATTCACTGTCGGTGTACTGGTTAGGAGTATGAGGAAAGACTGGCTCAATCAGACCAGACATTTTACAACATGCTTGTTTTATTGTAGTTGTTAGAAACATAATGCTCATATTTATTCAGTGAATGTGACATGTACTTTGTGAGCAATTACTAGGCAGATAGTAATGTACACAGTGAAACGTTCCCAAAGAAATATAAGATAAGGTCCCTAATAGGCAGGGCTGAATTACACATTCTGGATATTGTAGTGTGTTAACACACATTTTTAACTTCAGAAACAATGTACTTTCAACTTCAGAAACAAAGTACTTTCAAACATTTGTTGCCATTTGCCAGCCTTTTATCACAGATAATAATCAAATTAAAAATCATTTTTATTTTTGTGTCATTTAAAAGTCAGACTTGTTTCCAGATGCTTAGAATACCTCATTAAACAAAAGATCCCTAAATTTATGGAGCTTACATTCTAGTGGAAGAAGAGACAGAGAGTAAGCAATGTATATAATTACTAAGGAAATTGTATAGTACATTAAAAGGTAACATGAACTATGATTGTTATTAGAAGGATAAGGAGAAAGAGACCAGAGAAAGAAGGAACATGACTCTGTGGAAGTTACTGTATGGGAGGTGATAAGCAATTTAATGTTGAATTGTCAGGCTGTGTATCACTGAGAACTTGACATCTGTGCAAATGCTTGAATGAAGTGAAACAGTCAGCCATGTGGATATCTAGGGGAACTGTATTCTAGGAAGGGAGAACATTGGTGCAAAAGTTCTGAGGATTGAGAATATCTTTCATGTTCAAGGAATAGAAAACAACTCAGTAGGTTTCTATGGGAGTTATGGGGGACAAGTAGTAGATGAGATCAGAAAGTTAATAAGGAATTCAGATCATGCAGGCACTTGATACCGTTAAAGACTTTGGCTCTTAAACTGAATGAACTGGAGATCCCAGTGTTTTGCGGAATCACATGATCTCACTTTATTTAAAATGATTACTCTGATGATTGGGTTGCATTTCCACAGCATTGTCAACAAGTATCACATAGATTATAAACATTCTTTCAGGGCTTCCCTGGTGGTGCAGTGGTTGAGTGTCCACCTGCCGATGCAGGGCACACGGGTTCGTGCCCCAGTCTGGCAGGATTCCACATGCCGCAGAGTGGCTGGACCCTGTGCTCCACAACAGGACAGGCCACAGCAGTGAGAGGCCTGCGTACCACAAAAAAAAAAAAAAAAAAATTCTTTCACCTATTTTTTTAAAGAATTATTCTTTCAAAATAATCACAAAGACCTAATTTCTAGAATACTGAGGGTTAAATTTTATATTTTATTCTAACTTCACAGAATATCTGGTGTTGTTGGACACGTAGGTAAAGCATTCAAGAAAAACAAGATAGTTGATTAAGCACAAAATCATTAATTCAACCAACAAATATGGTTGAACTCCCTGGAAAAGCCTGATACTTAAATTTCAGTAATGAACAAAGAATGTGAAAATTGTTGACCTCAGTGTAGCTTACATGTCAGGATAATTCATATGTCCAGTGAAAACATAGCTTTTAGTTAAAATATGGGTAATAAAGAGAATTATTTTTACTAAACTACCCTTCCCATAATATTCTGATGCTGATGTTTATGAAACTACCATCTAAACCTACAGGTCAATGAGACTCTGTTTACATTACACTGTTGGATCACAGCAATAGTAACTGATAGCATCGTGCATTCAGCTACACAGCATGTTCAGTAGTCACTATGTTTTTCAGTGCATGATAAAACCTCTGGCCTTTGCTGATCTGCTCTTGTGGAGTCTTTTGAGCAGCTTCCTGTGCTTTTTATACTTGAGGGAGGAGAACAGTCATCTTTGAATCCTTCCATTGTCCTGTTCTAGAAATCTGAGTAAAAGTGGTTCTGTAAGATGTGATTACATATCTGAAAATTTTACCACATAATTTGAGAATAACTTAAAGTGCTACAGATAATAAAGTGTTTGCATGTATTAGAAAACCAATCTTTGAGTTCAATCTCATCTACAAAACTGACATGTTAATAAGCTACCTCACTAAATAACTGGGAGAATTTTTAAAGATAAAGGTGTGGCAGTGCTTTGATTAACCTTAACCTGTGTTCCCATCTTATTGTCAATTAAAGTAATTATAGGTAGTATTTCATCCCCAGTTGCAATTTAAATTATGAAAAGTTCGAATGTCCTATATTTTTTAAAGTAAGCTACTTCCATGAACTGAATTTATCAATCTTACCAGGTTTTGTGATGTTCAAAACAAATTGTATAGTAATGATTCTCAATCCAGTTCTTAGAATCTGGACCTACTTCAATGTTTCAATATCAGTAGCTTTCTCAAATTTTCAAAATAAAACACTTTAACCTGTTTTCATAATTATAATGCTTATATATGTATATATTTATATAAAATTCACCCAAAAATATATTTTTAATTAATGAGCATAAGGTAGTTAAAAAAACAAATGGACAATATAATACTGTTATATGGATGAATGGAATACAGAGCTTACGGAATGTAAGCTATGGACACAGAAAAATCAGATACATGAGCTGGGTAGGTATGGGAATTCAAATATCTCATAGGGCTGGGTCTATTTGAGATGACCGCCTTAACAATTAGCAAAGCCTACAAAAACACTTATGAATCCAAGACTCACCAATGCTATGGACTGAGAGTATATACCAGTGAAACCAGTGAAATTTCCAGAGGGTAGCATCTTGAATTGCTGTCAGAAGTACACATTTTTTTGGATTTATATCCCTGGCACCAGACAAGGTTAAAGGACCATAATCCAATGACAAATTAAACATTGAAAGTTAAAAAAAAAAAAAAAAAAAAACTTCATATGGCTTTGCTTTTGTGGTTCCTGCAAACGATACTACAAAAAAAGCTTAGAGCAAATATTTTATTGGTATGTTTTTCATCAGTTTGGACCTCCTGATTAGATCTCCAATCAAAGAGTACCTACATAGATTCTGTAGTGTAGAGAGGACAAAGCACCATATTATGAAATATTCCTTTTATATCCACTTATACTCCCAGAGCAATAAATGAAGATTGTATTGAGCAGATAAGCCAATTATTACATAAAATTAGTGGGCTTTAGATGGAACATGAAGGGCTGACTTCTGAATTAGAAGAAAACAAAGTATAAAGAAAGACTTTATGAAGTTTTGATTAAAACTGAACAATTATTCAGTATTACATGAAGATTTTAGAATGATGTTATGGAAACAGCTTGCCTAGTAAATAATAAAGTCTCACAAAGAAATCTTCCCAAATCACCTATGAATTCTTTCTACTAACGGCCATTACTCTTTGTATTACTTTACCTAATGTGTGATGAATTGGTATTTGTGGGAAAAGGGTAAAAACATGGAAGAAATTGAACAATTAGGTAGGATCAAAATAGAGTAGTAAATGAAATACAGGCGTACCTCATTTTATTGTGTTTCACTTTATTTCAGTCTGTAGATACTGCATTTTTTACAAATTGAAGTTTTGTGGCAACCCTGTTTTGTTAGATGACGATTAGCAATTTGTTAGCACTAGAGTATTTTTTATTAAGGTACATGCATTGTGTTTTAGACAATGCTATTGCACACTTAACAGACTACAGTATAGTGTAAGCAGAAATTTTACATGCACTGGGAAACCCCCAAATTAGTGTGACTTGCTTTATTGTGATATCTGCTTTACTGCAGTGGTTTGGAACCATACCCACAATATGTCCAAGGTATACCTATAATTATCCAATGAGTATGATTATACTAAATATATGGTGATTCAATGCATGGACATTTATGAATTTTCAGTAGAGACAGCCAGTATAGAAAATCTAGATGGCAATATACGAAATTATATAAGCCCTTTCCTTTGAGTTCGTTTAACAACCCAATCTCAGAATATACCTTTTAGAAACCAGACTACATCATTTTGATAATGAGCAGTTAAGCATAGAGAAACATGACTGAAACGTATGATGAACCCTAAGCATTTACTCAGCTTATTGTTTGTTCTTATTCTTTAATGTCCATATTGTGTTCATAATATCCTAAGTGTCCGTGGCTGTTAGAGTAAAATAAATAAGAATATTTCCACAAGGAAAAAAAAATAGTAGTTATCTTTAAAATACAAAACTCAGGGCACCTTTCCTGTGGTTGTTTGCTGCCCTTCCCTCACTGTTCAATGCATTTTCATTAACACCCACCACACATTCCACAGGCAGCCATCTGTGTTCCTGTCTTTAAGTTTTATACTAAAAGTCTTTCCTCATGACACTCCTGCCTATTACATAAATCACAGAGACATTCAATCCCTTGGAATGGAATCAGAAACCCACAAAGCTGACTGCTGTCAAGACTCATAAGGAGTGCAATTAATAAATTTATTATTTAGGAGTGGAGCTGTTTCCATTCCAAAAGTTCATGCAAAATTGGAGTGTTATCCAGAGTGCATATCAGAGTAACTAAGCTAAAAGTGCCTTTTCATCTTCAAGTTCACCCATTTGACAGTCATTAAGTTTTCTGCTTCATCTCTACTTCTGTAAGCTATGCTGGTGTCAGAACACATAATTCATTCATTCAGCCAACAAAGGTCCACTTAGTGCCAGTTTTGTGTATTTGATGAAAAAGACAAATCCCTGCCATCATGGAGCATATTATCTAGATTTTAAAACTTATTTCTGTACTTGAAACCACAAATGTAGCAGCATTTATAAAGTTGAAAAGAAAGTAGATAATAATTATGTTAAAGAGAAATAAAATCTTAAAAATTAAAAACAGTAAAACTGGCATGTCAATTAGAAGAAATACAATATGATATAGTTAAAAATCAGCTAAAGCAAAGTTTCAAAAAGATTTGTGGGGACAGTGTTGTCATCAAGATGTCAACATGTGTTGTTGCTGACTTCAGTTCCCCTCACAAGTAGACCAGCTAACAAATACCCATAGACAACAAACAATTGTGAAAGTTCCAGAATGCAGAGATAAGGCTAAATAAATGCCCTAGGCAGTAGAGAACAAGAAAAGACCACATTATAAAGGTAAGAGGAGCAGTTCCAATATTACCATATTGCTCTTCCACCAGGACAACACTGAGCTGCACCTAGAGTGCTTCCCTAGGCCTAGAGTTTCCTCAGTGGGCAAAAGAGAACCCAAGGTAGACTCCAGCTTTTCCACATAGTGGAATGCTTCCTGGAAGGCTCACTCAGGTGAGCCTCATGGGATTGACTAGAAAAATATGCAGAGCATGACCAGTAGAGATCAGATAGAGAATTGGGGTGAGGCTTACAGTAACCAGTACTCAGATCTTGGTGGGTCATGATCCTAATTGCAGCACCAAAGCAAAGATTCCAACCAGCATCTCTACCTACCTGTAAAGTCAAACTGGTGGTTCCATCTGGTCAGGGAGCTCAGTTGGCAGTTCTGTCTGCTTTGGACCCCAGCCATGGGTTGTACTAGCCATGGAACACATTTTATAGCCCACCCAGGAAGGGAGCCAATCCAGCAGCCCTGCTCAAATATTGAGCATAGCCTCTCACCTTGGATAACCAAGAAACCTGAAGAGTGACACAGAGCAACCTCAGAGCCAGGCCTATGGTATTGCCTAGCCATGGAGCAGAGTTTACCACCTCACCAAACAGCAAAATCCAGCATATGGTCTTCCCAGAATGGCTGAACACTACCTACAGACCCACCCAGCAGAAGAGACCAGGCTACAGCCCTGCCTGAGAGCCAAACACACCCTTCAACCTTATGCAGGCAGGGAGCTTAGCCATTGACCTTGTCCAATTGCCGAGCATAGCCTGTGGCCCAATCCAACCAGAGAGCCTGGACAGAGACCTCACCCAACTGCAGAGCAGTCTCTAGCTCCACCCAACAGTGAAGTATATATGGAAGTCCCACCTGACAGTTGAGCCCAACCAGCAACCTCACCCAAAAGCAGAGGATAGTCAATACTTTATCTGATCACAAAGCTCAAATTGCAACTCCTTCCAATGTTGAATTACAGCCTGCAGGCCCAACTGATTACAAAGTGTCACCTGAAAACCCATCTGATCACAAAACATAGCTTGTGGCCCCACCTGAATGCTGAATTCAGTCAGCTGCATCATCCAGTCAGGGAGCACAATATGAGGCTTCACCCAACTAGTTGCAATAACATAGTATGTCCCATACCCCTGCCCTATCATGGAATCCAACCAGTGGCACCACCACACAGCTAGCTTGAGATCCGACCCAATCAGAGGTGATTTCAGAGACCAGCTAGTTGTCCCCCTCAGCTGCAGAACACAGCCAGGACCCCCACCTCACCATGGAATTCATCCATTGGCCCTTCTTGAACACATAGCCCAGTCAAGGCAACTCAGAGAATAGGCAGTGACCCTGTCCAACTAGAAAACCCAATAGAAAGAAAGCCCCACTTGCCCATGAATGCTATCTGCTAACCTATCCAGTATCCCAAAATGATCTGACCAGTGAAGAACTTTTCCTCCTAAAACAAACCTGTAGAATTTGGAAGAGGAGACCGCATACTCAAATACACAGACACCAAAGAAAGGATACAAAGATCATAAAGAATCAGGTAAATATGACATTGTCAAAAGAAGCTATTAAAGCTCTGATAACTGATCCAAAAGACATGGAGATCTATGAGCTCTCTGATGAAGAATTTAGAATAATCCTTTTAAAGAAGCTCAGTAAAATACAAGAACATAGACAAACAACTAAACAAAATTAGGAAATCAATGCATGGACAAAAGGAGAAGTTTAATAAGGATAAAGAAACTATGTATAAAAAAAGAAATGTTAGAGATAAAGAATACAATAGCTGAACTAAATAATTCAATGAAGAACTTCAGCAGTAGACTTGAACAAGCAGAAGAATCAGTGAACTTCAAGACAAATTTTTGAGATTTTCCAGTCAGAGGAGTAAAAGAAAAAAAGAACAAAAAGGAGTGAAGAAAGCCTAGGGGACTCATAAGAATCATCAGAAGAAATTACATGTACATTATGGAAATCCCAGAAGGAAAAGAAAATAAATTTGGATATCCAATGAGGCTTAAAGTATCTAAAATAGGTTAAACTCAAAAACGGTTATACCCAGATACATTATAATTGAATGTCAAAAGTCAAAGACAAAGAATTTTGAAAGCAGCAAGAGAAGAGATACTCTTCACATACAAGGGAGCCCCCATAAAACTATCATTGGCTTTCATAGCAGAAACTTTGCAGGCAAGGAGAAAATGGAATTTTAAAAAAAATCAAAAAATTGAAAAAACAATTGCCAAACTGGAATACTATACCTAGTAAAGCTATTTTTCAGAAATTAGAGATAAAGACTTTTCCAAACAAATAAAAACTGAAAGAGTTCATTGACACTAGACCTACCTTACAAGAAAAGCTAAAGGAAATTCTACAAGCTGAAATGAAAGTGTGATGACACTGTAAAAATATATGAATGTATAAAAGAGATTAGTAAAGGTAAATATATAGTCAAAGTCAGATTCTCTAATACTATAATGGTGGTATGTAAATAATTTACAACTTTAAAAGTTAAAAAAAACTATTAAAATAACTATATCGATACAATAATTTGTTATTGGATACACAATATAAAAAAATCTAAATTGTAACATCAATAACCTAATGTAATGGGGGAAGAAGTATAAAGTTTCTGTATATTATGGAAGTTAAGTTGTTATCAGCTTAAAATAGGATGTTACAACTATAAGATAGTTTATATAAGCTTCATGGTAACCACAAAGAAAAATATCTTATAGCTACACAAAAGATCTTGATAAAGGAGTCATAGCATGCTGCTACAATAAGTCATTGAATCACAAATAAATATAGCTAGAGAAGAAATAAGAAACAAAAGAGCTACAAAACAGAAAACAACAGAAACACAATAGTAGGTCCTTAACTATCAAAAATTACTTTAAATATAGGTGGATTAAATTTTCCAATCAAAAGACATAGAATAGCTGAATGGATAAAAAAACCAAGATCCAGCAATATATTACATAGAAGAGACTCACTTTAAGTTAAAGGACACACACAGGCAGAGAAAAAAAAGATGGAAAAATGGTATTTCAAGCAAACGATAATCAAAAGAAAGCAGCAGTAGTAATACATATATCATATAAATTTGCAGCTAAAAATGGTCACAAGAGACAAGGTCATTGGATAATAATAAAGTGGTCATCAATTTGTCAAGAAATATAATAATTGTAAATATTTATGCATCCAACATCAGAACACATAAATAATTCAAGCAAATACTAACAAAACTAAAAGGAGAAATAAACAGCAATATAATAATAGTGGGGAACTTTAATACCCCATTCTCAACAATAGGTAGATCACCCAAACAGGGAAATAAGAAGGAAACAGCAGATTTGAACAACGTTAAACCAAATGAACCTAACAGATATACACAGAGCATCCCATCCAGCAGCATCAGAATACTTCTTCTCAAGTGCACATATAACATTTGCTAGGATAGATCACAAGTTAGACCAAAAAAAAAAAAAAAAAAAGCTCAAAAACTTCAAGATAATAGAAAGTATATCAAGTATCTTTTCCAGCCACAATTATATGAAACTAAAAACCAATGACAGGATGAATTCTGAAAATTTTATAAATAAGTGGAAATACATAGCACATTCCTAAACAACCAGTGAATCAAAAAAGAAGTAAAAATGTAAACAAAAAATATACTGAGACAAACAAAAATGGAAGCAAAATATACCAAAACTTAAGGGAGGTAGCAAATGCATTTCTAGAAAGAAAGTTTATGACTATAAATGCATATATTGAAAAGAAAAACCTCAAATAAACAACCTGATATTACACATTAAGAAACTAGATAAAAAAATAGAACTAAGCCCAAAGTTAGCAGAAGGATGTAAAATAAAGATTACAGAAAAAATAAATGAACTAAAGGATAGGAAAACAGTATAAACATTTCTTAACAAAACTAAGAGATGTTTTTTTGAAAGATAGCTAGACTAACTCAGAAAAACAGAGAAAAAACTCAAATAAAACCAGAAATGAAAAATGAGACATTACAACAAATACCACAGAGACACAAAGGATCAAAAAAGAACAATTATGCATCAATATTGAACAACCTAGAAGAAATGGGCAAATTCCTAGACACATTCAACTTATCAAGACTCTGAGAAAACCATAATTCAAAAAGAGACATGTACCACAATGTTCACTGAAGCACTATTTACAATAGCCAGGACATGGAAGCAACCTAAATGTCCATTGACAGACAAATCTATAAAGAAGATGTAACACTTATATGCAATGGACTATTACTCAGGCATAAAAAGAAACAAAATTGAGTTATTTGTAGTGAGGTGGATCAATCTAGAGTCTGTCATACAGAGTGCAGTCAGAAAGAGAAAAACAAGTACCATATGCTAATGCATATATATGAAATCTAAAAAAAAAAAAAAAAAAAAATGGACTTAAGA
>NW_020173488.1:1621758-1657087 GCF_003031525.2 Neophocaena asiaeorientalis asiaeorientalis | reverse complement strand
TATAATATAAAAAAAAAAAAAAAAAAAAAAAAAAGAATGGTACTGATGAACCTAGTGGTAGGGCAGGAATAAAGACATAGAGAATGGACTTGACATGGTAGGGGAGGGGGAACCTGGGGCCAAGTGAGAGTAGCAGTGACATGTACACACTACCAAATGTAAAATAGTTAGCTAGTGGGAAGCAGCAGCATAGCATAGGGAGATCAGCTTGGTGCTTTGCAATGACCTAGAGGCGTGGGATAGGGAGGGTAGGAGGGAGGCTCAAGAGGGAGGGGATATGGGGATATATGTACGTATATGGCTGATGCACTTTGTTGTACAGAAGAAAACAAGACAGTATTGTGAAGCAATTATACTCCAATAAAGATCTATTAAAAAAAAAAAAAGACTGATGAAGAAATTAAAAATCTGAACAGACCAATAATGAGTAAGGATTAAATCAGTAATCAAAAACCTCTCAACTAAAAAAGTCTAGGACCAGATAATCTTTCCAGTGAATTCCACAGAACATTTAAATAAGACTTAATAGCAGAAGATATCTGCAAATCTTATATCTGATAAGGGATTGACAACCAACTTACATAAGGAACTCTTACAATTCAATAGTAAAAAGACAAATAATCCAATTTAAAAATGGGCAGAGGATCTGAATAGATCTTTTTCCAAAGAAAAGATGCAGATGCCCAATAGGTACATGAAAAGTTGCTTAGCATCAATAATCATGAAAAAAAGGTAAATCAAAACAACAATGAGCTATTATGTCACATCTGTTAGAATGGCTACTATCTGTTAGAATGGCTACTATCAAAAAGATAAGAAATAGCAAGTATTGGTAAAGATGTAGAGAAATGGAAACTCTTGGTCACTGTGGTAGGAATATTAATTTGGACAGACACTATGGAAAACAATATGGCGATTCCTCAAAAAGTTAAAAATAGAACTACAGTGCAATTCAGTAATCCCACGTCTGGATATATATCTGAAGGAAATAAAATCACTATCTTAAAGAGATGTCTGCACACTAATGCTCATTGCAGCATTATTTACTATAACAAAGATATGGAAACAACTTAAGTGTCCATTGGCAGGTGAATGAATAAAGAAAACAGTATATACAAAGTATACACACTCACACACACACAGAAACACTACTCAGTCATTAAAAAGAAGGAAATCCTGCCATTTGCAGCAACATGGATGGACCTTGAGGGCACTAAGCCAAGTGAAATAAATCAGACAGAGAAAAGATATATGATCTGACTTGTACGTGAAATTTAAAACAAAAATTAAAAAGTCAAACTCATGGAAACAGAGAGTAGAGTAGTGGTTGACAGGATTGGGAGTGGGGTGGGTGAAGATGGTCAAAGACAACAAACTTATAAAATCAGTCAGTTCTGGAGATCTAATACAATGCATGGTGACCGTAGTTAACAATACTGTACTGTATACTTGGAAGTTGTTAGGTGATATATGTATTAACTAACCTTATTATATGTTAATTATTTCAAAAAAAAAAAATATATATATATCATATCATCACATTGTACACCTTAAACTTACACAATGTTCTATGTCAACTGTTTCTCAATAAAGCAGGAAAAAATACTTTTTCTAAAATTAATCTTTTTTTCAAAAAAGGAAGTAAAAAAGTAGAAACTGTAACTAACTGTGAAATCATAGAATACAAAATCCATTTTAGTTATCCATACTGTGACCAAAACATTACTTAGTTTAGATTGAAGCAATACTTATGGAGCATGGAGGATAGACTATAAAAACTGCTGAAAGAACTTGATATTAAGATTTAAATTTAAAGTTTTCTTTTAACTTACTAAACTATCATTTTTTAAAAATATAAATGTATTAACTGCATGAACTTATTTTATACAATTCTATAATCTAATTTCATAAGAAATTGTCATACAAATTTGGTACAAGACAGATTGTTTAAGCTTCTTTATGTTCAACAGTGAAGGATATTGCCCTATAAATGAATAGAAGAAAAATCAGTTTGGGTATTCATTATACCCATATTATTCATAAAGTGACATATTGGATTACAGAATGTATTGAAATATTCTTAGAGTGGGTAGACTAGAATGAAATATATGTTGGTAAATATATGCCTATGAATAATCAACATAGTACCTCATAATATAAATTAATATTATTATTTTAAACAATTTAATTACTACTTTTTAAAGTTAATTGTTATAAGTATGAAAATAACTATCATTTTAGCCTCAGATATGAATCTCTCATGTTCTATGGTTCATTAAATTAACACAGCAATCCTGTATAAGTATCATTATCACTACTCCATGGGTGAGAAAACTGAGGCTAACAATATTTAGATAACTGGTTTATAATTGTATGGCTAGTAAAGAAGCATCATACAAATCTAGGCTTTATGATTGCAGAACTGTACCCTATGCACTACACATTCTATTATTTTGTAAATCCTTGACCTCTTTTCATTTAGTTATTTAATTATATTCATGTGCTGATAGCTTAAAATTTTATTTAAAGGAATCTTGCAAAATGAATTTAACCAAGAATTCCACAAGAATTATCAATAAAAGTGACAAGTCTAATGTAGACATTGATATCATTAGTTGATAAATACTTCACTCTACTCTGGTGAGATAGCAACCAGGACATTTTTCTAAGTTTTAGGTACTGGGTTTTATAAAGGACTTTGGTAAAATGGAAGTATCTAGACAAAAGTGACCAAAGTTGCAGGTCAATTCACCCTAAGGAAATGTTAGGAAACTCAGGAAACAAATGAAGACTTGAACACTGAGGTTTGACATGATGGATATCCAAAGAACTTGGCAGAGTATAGAAAGCCCTATATAAGTTGAACTCAGCTAATGTTTTCAGCCTCCAGGCACACCAAAAAAATATATATATACATTCAACATAAATCAAAAACTCATATGACTGGCACATCTTGAGAAATAGAACATAGCCAGCTCCACAGAAGACCTCTTTTGGATAACACCCTACCCCTACTCCCAATTTGTTAATATTCACTGCTGTGTAATATACCATCATATAAATATACCACAATTTGTTGACTATTATGAACACAGCTACTGTAATCATCTTTATGTAACTCCTGGTGTAAAAGTGCATTTAGTTTTATGCTATATTTCTAGGAGTGAACCAAAAGTTATGATTATCTTCAAGCTTTCTAAATATTCACAACCTTATTTAACATGTTTATATTATGTGAATTCCTACCAGAAAATGTTTTTATTATGTATATTCCTACCCAAAAATACTTTTGGACAGCATAGTGAATGTGTAGTGGTATCTCATTGTAGGTTTTCATTTGTATTCCAGATTCACAATAAAGATAAACAATTTTCATATACAAGGGGCCATTTGTATTACTCTTTCTGTAAAGCACATATTCAAATATTTTGACATTTTAACATTGTGGTGTCTGTATTTTTTTAATTGTAGGAGATCCTCATAGTTTATGAATGTACTTTTAGTGCTGTTAGGTCTACTCTATTTTATTTTTATGTTTGTTTTTTGTTCCAAAATTTTTGCATCTATTTTTATGGTTTGCTTTTGTTTTGTCAAATTCAGCTGTCATATCTTTAAGTTCTAGAATATCCTTTTGGTCAATTTGCAATTTTTTTTTCTGTGGCACCATTTTTAGGTTCCAGTTTTCCATTAAATTTATTCTACCTTTCTTTTCTTTGAGCACAGTAATCATAGTCTATTTTATAATCTGTGTCTGATCACTATAGTATCTTCATTCTGTTGTTTCTGCTGGATATTGCTAATGGTATCATCTTTCCTTGTGTGTTTTGTTTCCTTTTGCTGTGTACAAGACATTATACTTACAACTTTTGGGGGCTGGGGATAATTATGACCTATAATAATGGAATCATCTTCTTGACAGGATTTTCTTTTGCACCTGAGACCCTACATGGCAATCATATTCCAAGTTCAGTGCTTCACTTTCCTAGCTTATACAGAAGACAAGCTAGGCTGGCTATATTGTTTTACTTCTTTCTCCTTCTGTTTTAGAATCTCAACTTCATTTTGGTTTGTATCAAAGTCCTCAAATTTGATTGCTGCTTGGTTTTGAATTTGCCTCTCTAGCAACAAGAGTCTGTTAAAAGCACAGCACAGTATATTTAACTGTTTCAAATGTCCTGATAGCAAAATTTGGCTTTTAATGCATATATCTCTAGGTTCCCGTTACATTCTATGTCTTGACCCTGCAATTCCTCACTTATTTTCATAGTCATTCAGATATTTTTAACATTAGAAAGATTTTGTATGGATTTTTAGTTGTCTTTAGTAGGAGATTTGGTTCTAAGTATTTAGTTTGCCATTCTTGGAAGCAGCAGCAAATAAACATCAAAATATTTGCAGTATTTTTCTTCACACCTCTATGGCTTTGTACCTCCTGTAGCTGAGACAACCTTCCCCTTAAATAGTGAGGCAAACTCCTATTTACCCTTTATATCACAAAAATTGTGTCATTTAAGACCTATTTGGGTATTACTTTTCCTTAGTCTTCTTACCAACACTCCCACACAATCTAAAAGTTGATGGCACTTTGTTTATGGTCTGCCATTCCCTATATGTATCATTATCATAGCAATCATTCTATACTGTATTTTTTGTTAATGTTTGTTGCCTGTGCATTTGTTTATGTGTTTGTCTTGTGAAATGTGAGGTTCTTGAGTTCAAGGACTATAAATTAAGTCCTACTTTCCTTTAACATTTTCATTAGCCATCAATTCCACAGGGAGTCCTTCCTTTTTCTCTCGAACCCCTGTTATTTATTTTTGTTTGTTCTTAATTAGAACTTTCCTTATTATAGAAACTTTCAGCCTGTATTGTGACTTCAGGGCCTTTACAATTGTTTATGCTTGGAAAAATAACCCCTTCCTGAGATATTTGTGTGGCCTCTTTATCTGCTCTCATTCAGAAATCTGTTTAAAGCTTACTTCCTGAGAGAGGTCTTTTTTGACCACTCAGTTAAAAGATGCCTTCTCAGTCACTGCTATCCCTTTAATCTGCTTTGTTTATTTCAAAAGATACATCACTATTATACACACACACACTGCAAGTTTATAGTTGGCTTCTCCCATTAACCTGCCACTCCCATTAAAATTATTCTACACCAGGGCTGGGATTTAGTTTGTCTCATCGTGGATTTTATCCCAAATATCTAGAACAGTTCTCAGCTCAGACCAGGCATGCAATAAATCGTTGCTAAATGAGTGACGTGTTTGACTCTTTTACTAGATTCTTAACTTACTAGATAAGGCTTATGACTATCTTGTCCTTCTTTATTCTTGATGCCTAATATTCCATAGTCATTCATGTTACTGGTGACAAAAATAATAGAAACAAAGGGTTAACACTACAGAAAAGCCATATATTATGCAACATTCTAAAATTGGTGCTGCTCAGAAATTGAATGTTGACTGCAATTTCCACTTATTAAATGATATTAGAATTTAACTGAAATTGCATATCTGTGCACTACAGAGACAGAAAATTATACAAATACATTATTCCTTAAGGTAAGAATTACACAGTCATCTCTGGTAGAGGAAAAATTTTCAAAGGTCAAACATTTAAAAGCTTAGAAGTGGAAGTAAGAGTGTGAACTGGGCTTCAATGTTTTTTCATTTATATTTGGCAAACAGCTTCACTTACAGCTTTTAATTTTTCAAATTTTGACAAAGCCTTCAGAGGAACTACTGCTGATGACAACCATAACAGCCTGACAGGAGAAATTTTATAAAGAAAAATGATAACACATTTTTTTCCAAATCGATAAAAACATGGGGACACTAAACTGGATTCAAAAGAGGAATGCACAAGTAAATAAAATATGTAATAATGACTTATTTTAATAGTGGCTTTACAGTTTTTCAGATATATCAGTTTATTAGACATCACAACAAATAAGCAAAAGCAAATAACAAACAAATAAAAAATTAGGGGACCAAGAGGGGAAATATATAATCCAAAAATAACACATTCGCACAGAATACCCATGTCTCAAATACAGCTACAGTCTTCCAGTAATAGTCAGAACAATAATGAATATATGATTCAGACCCTACCAGTCAAACAATAAATGGGACTTTAATTGTAAATCCTTGTCTTTGGATCAAGCAGGTCACTGGGTGCTGCAGATATGTTATAGAACTGCTATGCCTGTCTTTTCTTTTTCTTCGTGAGTTATTTATTCCATTGCATCCCCTACACAGCTGCCTGATCCAAGCATTGACTCCTGGTAATATCCACTGCCCTGACAGTTTTTAACATCTCCCTTATTAATGACTCTAATCACTTCCATTTCTCTGTCACTGTGTTAAAATGTGGAGAAGTTGTCTCACTTGTGCTGGAAATTTGTAGAAGTAAGAAAATAAAGTTGATGATCTCACAAAGTGTTTTGTTCTTTCTAAAGATGCTTGTGTCATAATGCATTCATATTTTAAGGAGTGATAATAGCACCTTCTGACTTTTAGGGGGAGCTGTAGGATGTGGATACTGAGTAATGCACTGAGATTAGGCTCCAATGGTTACCTTATTTTTCCTCTAGTGATCGGTAATTTTTTCCTCATTTTCCCCTCCTGAGGGACCAGGAGCAATCACAGTGTCAAAGCAAGAAGATAAATTGAGGGGCATATATCCTGTGGTCCTCGAAATCATTACTCACTTCTGGCTTCCTAAATCTCCTCACTTCATTATTCACCTTGATCTCTCCCAGGACTCATGTACCTAAAACCTCAATCAGGGCATTTCCCTGTCTTAATGAAGGGAATTATCCAGTAGTCTGATCACTGTACCTCCCAGTGTTTTTTGTTTTGTTTTGTTAAAGGCAAATGTTTAATATACCATGTTCAAACACAAGCTAGTCAATGAAGAACTTCAGGTTCAAAGAACCAGATATTCTTCATTCCTCAGAAATCTCTATCAGCTCTCATTCTGGTGAGTATTTTCACATTTCATTTTGCTGCCACAAAATAAGTAGAGGTACATTTTTGAGTGTTGATCTATCACTAAAAGATTCAAATTAGGAGACCGAAAGAAAGCATTTTGTATTTGTGTATTTTTAAAAAAACCTGTCCTTGAACAAGGAGCCAGGCATCAGTTTCCTATGGGGGGAACATTCTCATGGAATGTTCACACTCTCATAAGGCCAAGTTGGTTTACTTCATTTCTTGTTCTTTAAGAGATTCTGTGGTGCTGCCATTGTCCTGTTCAGGTTCAGGAAGCTCATTCAGTTGTGTTGCAACATCCTCATAAGGGAACTTAAATTCTTATGTTCATAATCCCAAATTTACTTTGCCTCCCAGGTCAGTACACTATGATTTCAAACTGAGGGCAGTTCTCAGTAATACCACATTCAGTAATCTATTCTACAATTCCAAGTACTTGGAACTAGAGTGTGATAATAACATTTATTCCAATAAATCACCCTGCATTTATTATCATCATACAAGATGTCAAGATAGGTCATTCAAAATTATTCATGTATTTACAACTTATGGGATAAAGCCTACATCAGTGGGTTTTTCTGTGCTCTAGGTGGTCACATTGCTGGTGAAAACTAACAAGATTTATTACAAGTTTATCCTCATAACCTATAAAGAGCCTAACTCACATCTTTACCAGTATTAGAAAGGGATAAAGCAGGGGAGGGATAAAGACCAATGTAAGTATTGGCTAGGTGAAAGAAATCAGCGTTGTTACAAAGTGAATATTTTAAAGCCATGTTGTCTGCTAGGAATATTGTTTATAAAATGGTGGTATAATCATTTATTGAGAGCTTACAATATACATTATACTTAGTCCTTTGAATTCATCATCTTACTTAACTCTCACAACAATCCTCTGATTTAGAAACTATCATTCTTCATTTTAGCAATGATGTTGAGACTTAGAAAGGTTTAATAACTTGTAATAAACAACAGTGTTCATAAGAGCTTGAGCCAAAATGTTGACACAAGAGACTGAATACTTAAGCATAGCTACAAACTGTATTGTATTTAAATTTATTGTAGAACTAACTTTAACATCCTTTTGACCAAATGAGAAGAAAAACAGATATTCCTATTACTCTATCTTCCTGAAAGTGAAACTTTAGCTCACACTCTCCATGTAGTACACCATTTTTCAGCTAGTAAGCCTGCAAATCATATGGTTTTTAGAGGAATTTATTTAAAAAACTTAAAAGAAACACATCAGCCAAAATATAAGCCAACACTCCTGAATATATACATAGTAAATCAGGGTGTATTTTGTTGAAAATGCAAGGAAGTTAAACAACCAATTATATGGCAAACACAGAAAGAGAGACCATAAATTTTCAGTACTATAAATACATTCTAACCTAATTTAGGGATACCAGAATTTTATTTTTATTCCTAATTTAGGAATACCAGTATCAAATTATTATTAATCAATAATTCTTGATTCTGTCAAGAATCAAAATCCTAGAATTTTTCTCTAGACTTCAGCATTATTGAATTTTTTTCTCAATGATACATGTTGTTTCATTGTTCATACATAAGGTGATGATGTTATAGTCACTAGTTGGTAACACCGATATGTCACTTTTTTCCTACTTTTCAGTACATTCTATCTTTATACAAAAAAAAAAAAATCAGGTATATATTTTAAAAGAATCTGAATTTATGACAAACTTTTTAAAAACTCTGAACAGTAAGGAATATCATTATAATCTTAATTATCTGCCTCAGTGGTGATAGTATATCCTTCTGTTCATGCCAGATATTGTACATGGGACTTAAACAGAGATATTTTTCTAAATTTCAGATTTCTTATCTGGAAAATGCTTATCATAGTCTCACAATATAATATACTTACAGTTTTTTAAGGAGAATTAATTTAATTGGCAGAGGTAATGAAGTTAGAGAAATGTGTGGTTCATGAGAAGCACCTCAATTATATAGCATAACCATTATTAGAAATTAAGTATATTTATATATATAATTTAATATTTTAACACCTGATTCCAATGTTTTGCCATATTTTCTCAGTCCCCTTTACCATTTTCATGTTTAACATATTCAAATGTGCTTTTTCTACTAGTAACCAGCTACTGTGTCTTTTTGTCAGAAGGCTGCCTTCATGAATTATTTACAATATAGAGATGATAACAGAGAGGCTTGAAAATGTTTAAAAAAAATTGTCTTAACCAGTTAAGATTCTGAGACATCAATAAGAGGAAAAGCTCTGGCAAATTAATCTGGGAAACATTCACAGAATTAACAAACCAGTGGGACAGAACGTTGCTCATAAACTTAAAGGATAAACTGAAGGACTAGTTTTGGAAAATGGGCAAGAACTATGAGAAAAAAATCCAATCTTTGGGCAAAAGAAATTGCTAGGTGTCTTCTCCATGGAGTCCTGGGCATTGCCTAGCAGAATCTCTGATGATCATCTGATTCTATACAAGTTGTGCTGTTTATTGGCTCGCCACTGACAAAATTATTTACAACTCTGTAGGGGAAAAAGATAAAATGTAGTAAATTGACGGTAATACAGATGATTCCTATTAATAATAATGCAAGTGAGTTATTTTCCACTAGAGAATATAATGTCTGTAATTCAAATTCTCATGTGAACTAGTTTTAACATCTAACTGGTTCTCTTACTAATTTATTTTTGAGTAAAAATCCTTGACACTTGAGTATTTTATATTTGCATAATAATTGTGTATTTAACTTTATGGAGAACAAAATATACCTTAGCGTAACCACAAAAAGCAGTTGCAACCATTCCCAAGTTCATTCATAGAAACCAGCCTAGATAACATACTGCTGCTAACACTTTGGGTAGGGGAGTGGTAGGAAACATGTAGAATATTAGGCATGTGTTTGGTATATCTTGCCACTTTTTCCACTATCTAAAAAGAAAAGAGTGAACTTGAACTGGAATTGACAGACATGGAAGAAAATAAAAGAGTAATTGCACATTAAAATAAGCTGGTCTTAAAAGGTGTTACAGATCCATTACAGCTTAATTTTTCAATTGCCTTAAAGCAACATGAGTAGAACATGAGGCTCTTCGTCTTTTTTTAAAGTGGGGGGGGGCAAGGAGGGGAAGGGGGAGAATCATTTACATTTTAAGAGTTCTACCAGACAAGATCACTGGCTTTGATTGTTAGCACATGGAAATTAGCCAAGGAAAATAAGATGAAATTCTATTATTTTTGTAGAAATCAAAACTTCCTCCAAAATAATTAAACACTGACACCCAATAAGCAAATTCTTAAAGCAATCTGGTGCCCCTAAACCCCTTTCAATAGTAATGTGTTTGTAAAAATAGTGTCACTCCAAGGAAAGGCATCCTCTCTAATGCACACTTGAGCTGTAGTATTCAAGTGTAACAGAAAGAGAGAATCTCTCAGCATTAAGAGCTGTGGTTGCCGTATATTCTGGTTAATGAGCAAAGAAATCAGCATGATTTGAAAACTATTATCAACCAGCAATTGATAGGAATTTCTGATGTTCCCCTTTCTGAGTAAATATTGTAATATTTTTTCCTGTGTTTCTTCCACAATCATACCTGGGTGTATTAGTGGCAGGTAGATTATCTCCTATTTTATAAGTCACAAGGAAGTGCATTTTGTTCATACGGAGGTAATTAAAATCCATTGTAATTTTATCCTGGTATAATAACTTGAAATGACATTGTGTATGTTCTTTTATAAAAAATTTTTATTGGAGTATAGTTGATTTACAATGTTGTGCTTGTTAGTTTCAGGTGTACAGTAAGGTGAATCAGTTATACAAATACATATATCCACTCTTTTTTAGATTATTTTCCCATATAGTTCATTACAGAGTATTGTGTAGAGTTCCCTGTGCTATACAGTAAGGCCTAATTAGTTATCTATTTTATATATAGTAGTGTGTACATGTCAGTCCCAATCTCCTAATTTAGATGTTGTCTGTCTAAAAAAAGGCTGGCACGTGTTGATAGTAGCCAAGCCAATATCTATCACTGTTTTTCCTTAATATCAGAACCCATTGGGGGTTGACAATAGGCAAGCTTAAAAAAACACCAAATGTTTTCCTGCATCCTTTCTAGTTAGAGTGTAGTCATATGACACATATTAGTCAATACAAAATATAATGCTCCAATATTTTGCCAGAAATGTAGGCTTCAGAGTAGAACTCCAGCAGCCATGTTTGCAACCACAAGTAAAGAGCCAGGAAAATCTCCGACATTATATTTGACTTCTTTAAGCCTCTGAACAAACACCAGAAATCATTACCTCCAGTCTTCTTGCTAAATGAGAAAATATGGTTAAACTGCTATGGTCAGTCTACATTACATGCTGCAAAATGTAAATCCTAAGTGAAATACCTACTCTCAACTGTGATTGAGCGATGACTCCTGAGCTTTCTAGGCTTTTACCCTGAAATAATAAACCTCTGGTGTCCTGAAGGGCAAGAGGAAGAATACTCTATTCCCTGCATAAGTTAAAGAAGAGAAATCTGTGCATTTAATTGCACTGCATGATATTTATCAAGCTATATTTACCTGACTTTCTGACTCCCTTCATCCCAGACTACCTGATTCACTTTCTCCTCTCCTCCATCCCAAGTTTCTGGCTTTTCCGAGATTCTGCATCATATCATGGTTTGTTTTATGTTTATCTCCTTCTTATGAGCTAAGGTTTTGTTCTTTCTCTGGCTAAAAATTCAATAACCACTACATAGTTCAATTCCCATTTTCCTCAAATGCGTTGATTCTTCTTATCCATTATTGTTTTCTCTCATACTCTATGTCCTTGTGGATTTATACTTTGTTTTACTTACTGAGATTATGTAATCAGATCTAATAGTTACTTAGAAAAAGTTTAAAATTCCCGCATAAGCATCACTGAATCTTTAGCAAATCTTTAAAAACATTCAGGCATGTATTCATTAAAGAAAATCTCAACCTAAGATCTACTTCTTACAGTTTGTTAAGTGATCATATAATTTCCTTTGCTACAAAAGACTGGCAAGAATTCTTGCAGTTTGACATTTTCCTAATTTTAAGTACTAACTCAATTAATGCATTTCCTGCACATTTGCTATAAAATATTTGAATAAAATGTGTTTCATTGTTATATTTATAGATTTATACAGAAGTTTCATCTCTTAAAACAATGATTAACTTAAAACGATTCCACCACAAATACTTCAGATGTCAAGTCCAAACCTCTGAATTTAGCTACACCTGTGGTGGACAGTTCCATGGAAAATTACACTTAACACTGATAGTACCTCTTGTTTTATCTTTCATCTTAGAGTTTCTCAAGCACAGCCCACATGAGTTTGCTCAGACTGAACTTAAGCACTGCCCAAAAGTGCAGAGTAGTTGCTATCCTCAGAGGACAGCAAAGAGGATATATAAACCACTGACAAATGTGCTAGCTTCCAGATCTTCCTGAGGATGATTTAGAGAGGTTTCTCAGGAGATTCCAATGGAAACAAGTCTTCATGGTCCATAGCAATTACATTAGCAGGTACCTTAATGAAGAATGTGCCGCTTCTGTCTCATTGCCCCCATTCTCTCACGTATTCTACCTTGGTTAATTGTCCACATAAACTATCTCTACTCAAATTCTTGTCCGAGTCTTTGTTGTCTGGGGAAACTGAGCCAAAAGAGATATAAAGTTCTGAAAGTCCTCTTAGAGACAATTTTTTTCTACTCAGGATTAATAACATTAATTATTTTAAAATGTTAAGATCATTAAAGCATAGATCTGTGTAAGGCAATGTAACGATATAAGAAATGAGTTGTATATTGGTTCTCGGAATACTAAACCAAGTATCTAGGTATAATATAGTTCATTGTTTAATCCAAAACTTTGATGTATATTAACCTAAAGAATAGGATTCCAGAGTTTGGGCAGACTAATAGAAAAATTATCCAAATTCATGTGTGGTTACATTTTTAGTTTTGATGTGAAAATCAAAGTGCAATTGCTGGGCTTCTCTGGTGGCGCAGTGACTGAGAGTCCGCCTGCCGATGCAGGAGACACGGGTTCATGCCCCGGTCCGGGAAGATCCCACATGCCGTGGAGCGGCTGTACCCGTGAGCCATGGCTGCTGAGCCTGCGCGTCCGGAGCCTGTGCTCCGCAACGGGAGAGGCCACAACAGTGAGAGGCCCGCGTACGGAAAAAAAAAAAAAAAAAAAAAAAAAAACCAGTGCAATTGCTGGTTTTATACGGTAAAAATACTACTACTTGTGGACTCTAAGAGTATAATACATTTTCAAGTTGTACTGAAGATAATCCAGGAAATTATAATTAATTTATTCTCTCATCCTCAAAGAACTAAAGGATCTGGTAGTGGCATGTACTGTATCAATAGCACCATAATACAGCATTTATGTGTATGGCATGAATATTTCCATGAGTATTTCCAGCTAGTCAATCAGATTGATATTAGGTAGAGAGAGAGATTATGTAGAGAAATTACTCACCATTGTGTTTAATAAAATGAGAGAGAAGTGTCAAATAACACTAATAATAATAATCCTATAGCAGGATAAATAATTCAATGATAATTACAAGAATTAATTTGGCTTTCTTCTCTGATTATGACTCTTTTAGCCTCTTATCATAATAGGGGTGGCAGATTGTCTGCAATGAACTGTGAAAACCCAGTACTGACTTTGGCAGTGAAGCCCTCCCATCAATTTTGATAGGTTGAAATAATTCTGGTTGGCCTTGAGTAAATGTGTCATTTTTTTTCTATGTGTGTTATTAAAAAAAAGGAGCAATAGTAAATTTGTGCTGTTATTTCATGGAGCAAATAAAATCACACTGTCAATAGGAGGCAGCTGACAACATAAGTGTACTTAACTACCGTCAAATTCTAGACTTGGAAATAAAATTCCAATATTTCATATAATCCTACTTTTTTGATAGCAAATAAACAATAATACTCCTTACATTTTAGGGCCTTGATATTATGTAGGTATTTTGAACGTGTCTATTGTAATGTATTTCTTTTTCTTTTGGTCTGCATAACAAATTCACTCAGAGGTCAACTTAAATTGCAAACCATTTTATTGAATTATTTTTGTCTAGGTTTATAATTTAAAATGGCTTAAAGAAGAAAATATTTTGTATTACAACATATTCATACCTGACCAAAACATTTATTTACTATAATACTGACTCCTAATTTATGGAAATAAATTGTGAATTGTAGCTATTCAGTATAAGACTTAACCCGTGTCCCCTGCATCGGCAGGCGGACTCCCAACCACTGCGCCACCAGGGAAGCCCGGCTGGCCATTTTTTAAATTACTACTGAATCTTTTTTTTTAAATAAATTTATTTATTTATTTTGGGGTGTGTTGGGTCTTCATCGCTGTGCACGGACTTTCTGTAGTTGTAGTGAGTGGAGGCTACTCTTCGTTGTGGTGCGTGGGTTTCTCATTGCAGTGGCTTCTCTTATTGTGGAGCACAGGCTCTAGGCAAGTGGGCTTCAGTAGTTGTGGCACACAGCTTCAGTAGTTGTGGCTCCTGGACTCTAAGCACAGGCTCAGTAATTGGGGCACACAGGCTTAGTCGCTCCTCGGCATGTGGGATCTTCCTGGACCAGGACTTGAACCCGTCCCCTACATTGGCAGGTGGATTCTTAACCACTGCTCCACCAGGGAGGTCTCACCAGTGAATCTTTCTAGTGTGAAATGTGATTTGACAATCTAGTCCAGTTCATTATGTCAGGCCACCTGTATATTTTTATTACCATATTGATAGCATAGCACATCTTATAGTCAAGATATTTTACAATAAAACTGTATGTACATATTTCAAAAGCATAGACATACATGAAGTCATGATATCAGAAAGATGATGCAGTATAGACTCAACAACCTGAGTTTTGAGTGAGGTCTTTGAATACTGTATAAAGCTAGGCCAACATGTGGTTCCTGTATGAATAATCTGTTCTTAAATTAGAATTATAATCAATCAGTACAATGTCAATCCAAATGGAATATGGATTTTAGCTGGCCTAATTCAATGAACAAACGGGGATAATTATTTATTTTGGTAAGACATTGATTTCTAAACATTTTACATTAGAGAGAACCCCACACACACAACCAAAATAAGGGTTTTTAAAGATATAACCCCTTTGATACAAGTTTTTAAGAAATTAGCTTGGCTTTGTAGACTATTAAGCACAGGTACTGTTTTAAATGTTTCATACCAATAACACGTAAGCCATACCAAAACTACACATATATATTTATTAACGTATGACAATGTTTATAGAATTATTTTATGCCATCATCATTCACAATTTTAAAAGTTGCTGATTATTTAAAATAGTTTTTTCCTAGATTACATATTATGTAGAGAAGACTTAACAGAATCTTTTACTTTGATAATTGTTATTAAATGTAGACTTAAATATATATTCCCTATACTTCAATCTTTACCCTGGATGGTGCAAAAATAAATAAATAAACTAAGAATTAAAAAAATTTAAATATTCTTATTTCAATGAAGAAAAGGGCTTTTTTAGATTGTGTCTTCAGGTGACTCTAATACTCACTAACTTTGTAAAGACATTAAAGATTTTTAAAACTGCAGGAAATGAGAAAAATTACTTTTCCAACATAATTTTTTGATGCATTTCACACCCATTTTGTTCTTTTTATTCCTTCCCTATCACACGTAGAGAAAAGACATCCTGCCTTAACCGAATTTAAGACAACCAATGGTGGTTTGATGAATTTTCAAATGGAAAATAGCTAAACTAATCAGCAGTTGTGCTAGATAGTGCTATTTCATCTTCTTTGCCCCAGCCATTCTCTTGCCAAGATCAATTTACCTTGTTGTAAGCTCAAATATAGATGAAGCTTGTTTTCTACTTTGTGAAAATAAGTAGAACTAGGTAAAATTAATCAGATAATCTATATAAGTAAATTCATTAAATAGTTAATGAATTATTAATTAAAAACCAAAACAAACAGAGAAGCCCTACCACTATCAAGTTAAATACAGGTTACTTAAGACATTGGTCTTCAAACAGGTAGGCATAGTCCTGCGGGCTACATCAAAATTTTCTAAATTTAAGAGTGCAGAGTGCACTAATGATCTTAAAGAAATCACAATCTAAATAGTTCATATCCACATTTACTGTGTGCTAACATTCCTTTACTACCTTCTCTTTTGCGAAATGACTACTCCCACTTTATAAATCAAAGAAACTCTTCTCACCTGACATCAATCTTATTAAGGTATATTACTCCATGTATAAAAATTTTCAGGGAAGTAAACAAAAGTAAAACAAGAAATATTATTTTCAAAGGAAATTTTTCTTTATGGTTAGTCGAGGCACAGTAAACCACTCTGGGATTTCTCTATATAAGCATGGTGTTAAAATAGGGTATTTTGCTTTGTTGGTATATACTGTTAAATTTGGTTTTGTACAGAAAATGGGCAATGGGAGATTTTAGATCTTTCATTTCATAAATACTTTCAAGTAAATTTTTAAAAATTGATTTTAAATTGATTTTTTAAAAAATCATGTGTTATTTCTTCCACAAATTTATAAATAAATTCTTCTTAACTAGTCTCTTCTCAGTTATAAATGTTAAAACAGAAAGTACCTTCAAAGTGCAAAAGAAATTCTAGTGGCACTGACCAAATTAAAAGTAACTAAATGTTTTCAAAACTATCATATTTTTTAGAGTTATATTGGCCATGACTCAAGATTAAAGATTTTATACACTTTCTTATGTGTTCTATGTCCATTATTTACAAAGGTACTTCCAAATGATTTGCACAAATCATGTAATATTTATTCTATTTACAATTTATTATCACTTTATTTCTAAATGTTTGATATATTTTAACTTCAAATAACAAAACTATAAAATCAAATGTTAGTTGCTAAAGCTATCCATTTTAAATAATATAGACCTTCATCTTTCACTAACTTCATAGAAAGAATTTGATCATGATGTCTAATGAAACTAATGGAGTTATAAGTGAATATTTGCACATGACTTTTAAATATTTTTAAAGCAGGCTACCAAACTTCAACATACTCATACCTAATTACTGAAGTAGTATGTCTTATATCCTAATTATTATTTCATAAATATTTTATAATTTTAGCCATGTATTACAATGTTTTTGAAAATTTAGTATTAAGAAACATTTATTCATACTAATAAAACTTATTCTGTGTTAGACCTGTGTCTACAATGATTTAACTGCTACTAGTAATACAGTTTATAAAACATAATGTGGAATGTATTTTTCATTGTATTTATAACATTTTACGGCCTGTATATAAACAGTTTCATCCAATTCACAAATGAAGTCCCTCTTTGTTTGACAGAAAGTAAATCAGATTTGCCCAATTGGTACAAGATTGATCATTGATTTTGCTAAGGTGGAAAGCATATGATGGGTATATTCATTCTATACACTGGATGAGGTAAATATATACATATGGTATTCTGACAAAACTACATAAAAATCTAAGGAGTATAAAAATATTTTGTCCAAAAATAAAGTGTTGACATAGACATATTGCAACCCCACTACTGAGCATGTACCCAGAGAAAACCATAATTTAAAAAGACACATGCACCCCAATGTTCACTGCAGCACTATTTACAATAGCCAGGACATGGAAACAATCTAAATTCCAATCAAGAGAGGAATGTATAAGAAGATGTGATACATATATACAATGGAATATTACTCAGCCATAAAAAGGAATGAAATTGGGTCATTTGTAGAGATGTGGATGGAATTAGAGACTGTCATACAGAGTGAAGTAAGTAAGAAAGACAAAAACAAATATATATTAACACATATATGTGGAATCTGAAAAAAAATTGGTATAAATGATCTTATTTAGAGCAGAAATAGAGACAAAGATGTAGAGAAGAACAGTATGGATATCAAGTGGGGAGGAGGAGGGTGGGATGAATTGGGAGATTGGGATTGACATATATACACTTAATAATATGTATAAAACAGAGAACTAATGAGAACCTATTGTATAGCACAGGGAGCTCTACTCAATGCTCTGTGGTGACAAAATGGGAAGGAAATCCAAAAAGAGGGGATATATATATACCTATAGCTGATTCACTTTCCTGTATAATGGAAACTAACACAACATTGTAAATCAGCTATACTCCAATAAAAAATTAAAAAAAAACAACTTAACTTTTAAAAAGTATATCTACAACTCTTTCTGATTAAATTGGGCAACAAAAATTACAGACATAACTATTACTCCTGCTAAAGACTTTATGATATAAAATTAACCAAGTTCATAGTCTTGAACTGAGTAGATACAAATCCTTTTGTAGATCAATTGATTTTTAATTTTCTGTCTTTAATAAAGAAGGAAAAATTAATGGAGGTTTCAGTTTTTATATCATTTTAATATGTCATTATTTTGTCTGAATTATAATCTGGGAGTAGTATAAAGAATTCAACAACTTTTCTTTAACAAACCCCACCTCCTTATAAAAATGAAAATCAGCAATAGAATTGTTTACAAACCCCATCACATTTTAACAAAATGGTAATAATCCATGGATTTTAAAAAATTACTTATTAATCTCATTAAGAGATTGAGTTTCAAGTTGAATTTATGGTCTAATAATTATCAATAGTGCACTTTTTGTTTCATTATATTAGCTACAATATTAATAATTCAATATAAATGATTTTTTTTAATATTTATGGCTTTATTTGATTTGTCTATAATCATAAGATTGTTGAAAATATCAATATATATGCCTATTTTCATTGTAAAAAACTATGACTATCATCAATAAAAGTCTTCTTATACAAAAATATATTAAACTAGAAAAATTCTGTGACATAAGTGAAATGGAAATATATGCTTAAAAATAAAAAATTATGTAAAATTGCCTACTGTTAAGGAAGAGTTTATTTGCATATATTTTAAATAGATAATGTTGTATGTGAAATCGCTATGGTAAAAGAATGATTTAATAGCTTTTATATTTTTTAATTTTTTTAAATAAATTTATTTATTTTTGGCTGTATTGGGTCTTCTTTGCTTCATGCAGGTTTTCTCTAGTTCAGTGAGCAGGGTCCACTCTTCGTTGCAGTGCACGGTCTTCTCATTGCAGTGGCTTTTCTTGTTGTGGAGCACGAAGTCTAGGAGTGCAGGCTTCAGTAGTTGTGGTATGTGGGCTCAGTGGTTGTGGCTCGTGGGCTCTAGAGCACAGGCTCAGTAGCTGTGGTGCACAGGCTTAGTTGCTCCACAGCATGTGGGATCTTGCCAGACCAGGGGCTTGAACCCGCATCCCCTGCATTGGCAGGAGGATTCTTAACCACTGTGCCACCAGGGAAGCCCAATAGTTTTGTTTTTAAATGTCAATATTGACAACACTCTGAAAACTACATCATTTGAAACAAATATTGAGAATCAGTCCTATGCCAGACACTGGACTTTGAGCAAGTCATAACAGCACTCAAGACAAAATGCCTACTCCAAAAGATTACATTACATTCCAGGAGGAAATAGGGTAAACATTTATAAGACTATGGATTAAGTGTAATAATAGAGTTATATAAAGGTGCAGTCACAGCAGGCAAGAGGGAAGGAATAATACTGCCATAAATGATTATAGCAATATCATTGCTTTAGGGAATTATTTATTTAATTATGGTCATATATGGTATTTCACTTGTACTGTATGTCATGTAGTGATGAATATGAAAGGCAATATTGAGCAATTTTAAGATAAACATGATATTTGCTAAGGTGGTAATAACTGTGTTTCTTGGATTCTGGTAATACTTTTATATATTATTCTAAGTGTTGTTGATAAACTTACTTAATGAAGTGAATTTACCTAAGTAATATGATTCATGAATTATATAATAGAAATACATAAACTTTGCAGAAAAATTTTTATGTTCTATATATTTATATCATTTCATGTCGGCTATTCTCCAGTGGTGTGGAATTCTGTATTCCTTTTTTCAAAGGAAAATAATTGCCCTGTACTCTCTCTTTTCCTCTTCCCTCTGGCTGCAAAGCATGCCTCTTTTTGGTGAGAAAATGTTAGTCATGTAAATGAAGAACATACCCTAGAGAATAACAGGACAGTTACAAGTTATCTGGATGCAAAATTACATTATGTAGTAGAACCACTTACGTATCCTTGAATACTGAGTTATCCCTACACTACAACAGAATAAATAAATTTTTATATTGTTTGAGTCACTGCATTTTCAGTTTCTTCTTTGTAATAACATAGCCTGTGACAGATTCCTTTCAATTTATTGATATAAGGAGACAAGCAAGTCTGTTGTTGGTTGAAAAATCAGGAAAATATTTCAATTTAGAATGAATGGGGAAAGTTCATGTTAATCAATGTGGAGAACTTAATAAGAAAACCCATGCATGTTGCATTGCAAAATTCAGCTTTGTGCCTCAAAAGAATCATGTATTCTTTCTATTTTTGAGACAGGCTAGAAAAGGAAGATGGCATATTTATAAACTTTTCAGGAATAAAGTTACAGGGGAATTTCTCCAAGAGATATGACTTTTGTCATCACTATTTTACTGAGAAGTTCTACATCATCAAAGCCCCATCATTTGGGTAATATATGATACTAATAAAACATCATCATGACCATGATGATGTATATGTGAGTCATAATATAACTTCACAATGGTATCTCTGAAATGATTTATCAGGATAGTACATCACTACGGTGATGTTGCATTGATGTTGAAGTGCCAGCAAGAATACAGCTCTCAGAGTTAAAATCCTTATTTTAATGTGTTTTATTTTTCATGAATTTATTTTTATGAGAAATGAACTATTATAGTATGTTAGGTTGGTGAAAAAAAAAAACCCAGAAAATTCAAAATATTAAATCTATGTTTTTTACTACCATGGAAACGGTACTGTTCTATAAAGAAAGATTTAAGTGCAGAAATCACATGAACTATTCAATTATTTCTAGATATTTTACTCTTATAAACCAATTAACTATAGTTAAAATTTTGTCCCAGACTTCCAAAGTTCTTTTTCTTTTTTACATATGTATATATTAAACTTATATTAGTTTACAATGATAATGTGAAAAGATGCTTTATGTTCAAATTTCTTCTTGATAACCATTGAGAAAGTTGTATCTAAACATCAAAACACAGATGTCCAAATGAAATCATCAGCCCCAGGTCATAAGTGAATGTATTTATTCTCCCGATTCTCTGAGAGCTTAAAGACAAACACAAAACAGAAATTCATGTAATTACTTGATTTAGGGCAGAGTCAGTACCTCACTTAGCAGGATTTAAATTTGTGAAATTTTTGATGTCAAATGGAATGCTATATCACTGTGACTGCTGAGACTTTCATCTGTGGTGGACTGGGATGGAGGTGTAATAGCTGGTGCAATGTTTCTGGCTTTTGATATAGAGGAAATAGTAACTATAAGGATTGTTGCTAAATATTATTGATAAACCAATTAGGGGGAAATAGCAAGCCCAGACTGATTAATCAGAACTGTAAAGGAAAGTGTGAGAGAGTCTCCTTGGCAGTATCTTTAGAGATATTTATCTCCTGGACCCAGAGGATAAACTCAGGAATTGAAGAGCAGGCAAAAGACTTAGATCTCATATAGCTAAAATTGCCAATCTTGAGTCTGGGAATGTAAGTCACACATTTGGTGCATATAAATCCATTATAAAATAGACATGGTGCATATAAGACTGGGCTTGGGCAGATTCAGATGGCACAAGGAGCTGCACAAACAGTTGCTCACACTTGATTTTTTCCAGCTCTCTCATGGATTTATAAAGGATTCCCTAAAACCAGCTGACAGAGATAGAAAAAGGCCAGGCTTTTTTCATGAAAGGATCAAATAAATATGCAGGGGCAAGCTGAAAATGTATCTTCTACGCTACGGTCCCACTTAAGAGTAAGCCAGAATGACAGTGGTGAAAAGAAATCTTCCTACTGGGCAGAACTTTGGTGTAGCTCCTGCTCATCAGCTTGGCCTTGTGGGCAAAGGAAAAATGCCTTGACGTATTATACAGGACCCTGAAACAAGCAAAACTGAGGAGAAGATATGGGGAAAAGGTATGTGATAGACATACTGGTTTGGGAACAAGGTGTGAGAATCTTTTTTGTCACAGAATAATACCCACCAGAGGGCATTTAGTAAACAGAAGCATTAAAAAAAAATTAAACATATTTCTAAAAGTCTGTTCGATATTTCTAAATGGAAAATTTCCAGGTACCTCAGGTTGTCCAAAATCAAACACATCAGGTTAGTTCTTAAAACTTGCTTCTTTTCATTATTTTATTAACATTAGTTCATTTGTAGCACAGTGTTCTAGATTTTAGAGAGTTTTATCAGGACAAAGGTCAATCTCCTTGTAAATCTTCTGGATATATGGGATTAAGTGTTAGAGTCCTATGGGTTTATATGTCAAGAGAGTTCAAAGTAGCAATAAATATATTCAGAATTAATGTTGGCATAACTAGTCTCTATTAAGAAGACAAACTCACCTATGTAAAGAAAACATACAAACAGACATTTGGGCATGGAAACCATTTCATTAATAGCAAGAGTTGAAGTTACCATGAAATCAAAGAAAATACCTGATTGAGAATTTTGTCTTTAGAATCGAATCTATAATACGAGGATACTCTTGAACTCTGTGTGGTTTTTCATGTACTTAAATAAACATTTGAAAAGTTTATTTTTATTTATGCAGTTTTAACTAAAGCAGCTAAAAGCAGACGAACTGAAAAGGAATATGTCTAAAAGTATTCTTTTTTGTGACAGCATGTAGCATGTATCTAGGCAACCACTTGGTGATTAATGATGCCTCTTAATACATACTAGGCAGACTAGCTTGGTGTAAAAGGCAAAGAACCTCAGGTTGAATATATCTTATATGAGTAAGTCATATAAAATAGTTATGTAATATCCATTCATTTGAGAATCAATCATTGAATATCTAAGTTGATTATGCCTGAAATCTTGTCCTTAGGGAATTTTTAGACTACAATATTATGTAAGGAAACAGATGCAAACTAAGAAGATAGTTCAGGAGAAGAATTTATTGGAATTGCTCTTGTTGAATTCAGACCGAATTTAAGGAATTAATAAAAAATATAAATGAATAAATTAAATAAATTGAGGTAAGCAAAGTAGAGAAAATGTGTGATTCCATTGGGAAATTAAGTGATCTCATTGATAAACTATTTTTTGAGCTTTTTTGTAAAGTTACAAACTATAAAAACTGATTTAGTTTATCTGTAAAAGCAAAACTGACACAACTGTTCATATCACTGCATATTTTATTTTGCTTTTTATTTTGGGAGCTTGGCCATTTGTGGAAGAAAATACCATCAAAAATAGGGATTAAACACTTAGGTAGTGATGCTTTTGAAAATATCAAATTCCTATTTTTCTTTTTAGAATTTCTTCTTTGAACATATTTATTTTTATGTAAATTTCTTATCTTAGAATGACTTACAAACACATGACACTTTATTGCTAGGAATTAACTAAAAAACTAACTTGTGTAACCTATTATTTTAATGGCTTCCATTATTTCAGTGTTAGCAGATATTTCAGAAACATGTTATTTAACTTTAAGGGACTAATTTTTAATATTATTTTTATTAGGATATGTCAGATATACTATCATATTAGTAATATACTCTGGATGTGTTACAGAATTCATATAGGAGAACAGATGAGAACCTCAAGGTCAAAAATCAGGTGTTAGCATGAACAGAGATTTTCAAAGCTTTCTTAGCTCTTCAGCTGAATCCCCAGATGTTCCAGACTTGTAAAGGCAGTGAAAAGGGCAAAAAGAAGTTATTGCTTTCAGGATTTATATATATTGAGGATCATTTTATCGTTAATGCTATTTTTAGTTATATTTTATATGTCAAAGATAATGAATGACTTTTATTCATCTTTATTTTCATATTCTATAAGTATGTAAAACTATATAATATGCATAACTATATAATTATATAGTTATATGCATATATGGTTATGCTTTTGTGAGTGGAATTTTGGACTACATGAATTATTCATTTAAAACTAAATAATGGAGAATTAAATCTTATGTACAAGAAAATGAAGTCACAGCCAGAAATGGCTGATGGGAAAATATAAAAATAGTATTTCAAGCTGAGCATAGCATCACATTTGAACATCAAACAAATAAATTGACACTGCTATACAAATTACAGCGAATCTAAATTGCTTTACCAAGTATAGATGACACTGTCACCTGGGTAACAAGCTTGTAATTTATACAAACATAAGGAGTTCACATTAGATTTTAGAATCTTTATTTCTCCATATTTCCGGTTGCACAAAATAAAATAATCAAGTTAATTATTATATTTAAAACACACCATTTTGGAATATTGCATATGTGTGTCTGTGTGTCCCTGTGTAAATGTGTGACAATTCCTGTATTTCTAATCCATGAAAAAAATTTACAGCTATTTAAAAGCGGTTTTAAAAAAATGTTCAACTCCTAGAAGATTACTCCTCAGAATAGACAAACAGTGACTATTTCTCCAGACACTAAGTGAAACTTAGCAATCTTACTTTTGTGATTAAAGTCCTATATTCCCATTTTCCTTTTAGGAAGAAGAAAAGATATAAAGTGGGGTCAGTGATTTAATTTTTTTTCAGAAATATTTTTTCTATTGTTAAAACTTTGTTATAATAAGTTTATGTTATATTTTCATTTCCAGAGACTATAATATCAATATTAAGTCCCTAAATCTATGTCATTGAAATTTGAAGAGTCAAAGTTGTCATTTTATTTTGAAAATAATGAACAGAGGGAATGCCAATATCTTTGTAACAAACTGCATTGGAAAGAGAACAAAAGAATAGAAGACACAGAAAGAGAGAATTAAAAACTAAAATGAACTTAGGGTTAATGTAGTAGAAATGGCACCATATTTGAAATAAATGTCTACTTATTCATTAATGACTCCTTTTGTACTGAGGAGAAAGAAATTTGATCAACAAAATTTCCTTCACTGTTGTTACAAGGGAAAATAATAAATAGAACCTACATTGAATATGACATGGGAAAAATCCCATCATTATTTCTATATAATATTGCTTTAACTGGTAAACATTTATATTTGATTTCATGCTAAAATCAATGATAATTTGGGTTAGTTTAACCCTTATATGAAATATTTGTTATTAGCACCTGAAATCCCAATTTGGGTGAGGTTCCCCATGAGTAAAGGTGGGAGGTGTGCTCAGTATGGATAATATTTTTTTTCTTAATTCAGATCCACTAACTCACAAATATGTTCTCCTTAAAAAAGTAATATTAATAGTATGGGAATGAGCATTTCAGAAATTGTCAAAAGGTTATTTTTACAAAAATCAGGGATTTGCTTACATGTTAACAGTGAAAATTATTCTGTAATTTTCACGTGATACTATATATTAAAGTGACAAATGCCTCTAAGTCACAAAATGAGCTTTCATGATGAATATAACAATGCTACTTCTTAAAATTTCCATTAAAATATATTATTCAATGGCAACTACCCCATGCTTATTCTATTGGCAGGATCAAATCAAAACAGAAAATTATATTTAGCTCATTTATTTGTTCAGATAACATATTTGTTTCATAAGAATATTCTTCAAAAAGTCAGATAATTTTGGAATGTAGTTTTAAAAAGTGATAAGTGTCTTATAGTTAAAACAGGTTTAAATCCTAGCTTGATTTAAAGTGAATTATAACAACGGTTTTCAGAAAATAAATGTCATCACTCTGGCACAATGTTTCTGTTTCAATCCTTGGCCTTAATTTTTTGTCCTTGATTTCTGTGTCACAAAGTTGAGAGGATGTAGAGAGTGATTAATATAATCTGGAATCTAATTCCTCCTGAATAGTACTGCTTCTGCCTCATTGTATTAACTCTTCTTGGAAACATGTAGGTGATTATTTTCTTCCAAAATAAAATAACATGAAGTCAAGGTCAATGAAATCCTGATATATGTATGTATTTCATTTCTGAAATATACACTTTCATAGCATAAAACTTGTAGTACATATAGAATTGATATAATACAAATTATCCATAGCCGATCATGCAATTTTATATAACGAATAAATAGCCTCAGGGCAGCGGCCCTAAATCCTCTGTCTTCAGAAATATTTTATAGTAAATATGGCATCAAGCAGAAATGCCAGGTTTATACTTTCACCTTAAATACTTATTCCCTGGTCTCACATTTCAGGAGAGTTATAAAGGTAGAATATGTTACCTTTATGATACAAGTAGGCAGTGAGAATATCTATGGTAAAGATTGTTGTTTTTATAATGTAGGAGCTTAATTTAGCACACCTTCCTTTAGAATTATTATGCAAAATAAATAGTTATATTTACAATGTAAGTTTACTGTGAGCTATGTTAAAATCAAGTTTAGCTTGAATTTTTTCTCTTTAAGACTTTTTTTCTCTTTAAGACTCTTTAAGAAAAAGACCTCGTTTAAAGGTTTATTTTATTTCTCAATTCGAGACCTCTAATTAATGGAATGTTATGAAACACAGTTCATAGAATTATGGTTACTTGTCATCAGAAATAATAATATCTAGCATGTATTAAGTGTCAGGTATTGTTCTGAGTATTTTTTAAAGGTATATTCCATAATTAAATCTTCCAAACAAGTCCCCAGGTAACAACTTATTTTCCCTATTTTGCATATGAGGAAACAGGTTGAGTAACTTGTGTAACTTCACAGAATTCTTGTACTTGACCACCACTCCACGTGGCCTGTGCTATAGCTTTTCATTCTTTGTAATAGTCTAATCAATTCTTGGCCAGCAATGGCCATGGGAAATAAACATAATGAATTTCATTCTCTCTTCCAACTTGAAAGCTACTTAGCTTTCAAGCTTGCCATCTCCTCTGTTTTCATGGCTCACTTGTTTTACTCCGGCAATACATGTGTCATTTACTATATGTCCGATATTAAGTAGAGTTGATATTAACCTGTACCCACTGTTTAGCACACATTGTTGTTTATAGAGGTATACTTGATTTTTCAGTGCCCAAAGTCCTGACAGTTGACTAATATTTTGAATATTATTCTTAGCACCAGTCATCAGAAATAAAATCTTCATCTTCCTTTAGGGATTCAGGAAATAAGGTAAATTATAAGAGAAAAATTTTTCTTCAAATGAATACTTAAAATTTAATTCAATATGTCCTTTTATTTATTTGTTTTAAAGAAAATCTTATTTGTTATTTTTAGTCACTTTTTATGGATATATTTGTTTAAATGGATAACAATGAGATAAAACTTTATTTTAAAATATGTGTGTATACCAATGTGTGTTTACATATATGTATATATATAAATTTATATATTTAAAAATATATAATTGATTACATAAAACCTGCCAATATAGCTACACATAATTTACTTTTAGTCATTGTTAATTTGATTGATTTAAGTTTTATTTTTAAGAACTATTGTTAGTAGTGTTAGTAATTAAAATATTTTGCATACTGGAAGATTTATAGGATCATTTATTTACTTGACATTTTTGGCAGACATGCTTTCTTTTTCTCAGCTGTTTGCATCTTACATTTCTGTTCTCTGAATATAACCCAGGGCCTTGGTGAGTTGCTTGAATCTCAGAGAAGGTTCTGCATTCAGGTTGAAATAATCTTTTATCTATTGGGTTAGATTTTTCCTTAGGATTTAGAGAGATCGCCTGCCATAGTTTTTTTCGGAATGAATACAAATTTAAAATGCTTTGTTGGAAGAATATTTATTTATTTATTTTTTTGCTAAAAGATGTTGTGATAAAAGATACTTGAAACATCCCACAACAAGAAATGCAACTGGGACATGTTGTTTGAGAACATATTTTTTTGAATTTGAGGCTGTGTCAGAAAATTCAGGATATGTAGCAACAAGCTAAGGATGACAGAGACACGAAAGTAAATTCAATATAAATCAGAGATGCTCATAACACACACACAGAGTTTACTGCATATTTTTTCTCAATGCTATATTTTTAAACATTTCTATTATGACGATTTATTTCAAAACTTGATTATCTAGTTAATGCTAATTTTCAGACTCAGATTTTTATATATCCCCTCAAATTTCAAACACTGTGAGGAACATTTTTTGTGACATAAATTCAGATTATATTTTATCTCGTCACAATTTCATTCAAAAATCATGAGTTTCCAATGATTTATTCTTTTTCTGTCTTGCTCAAAACTACAAATAAACTCAAGATTCACCATGGTTAACAAATATTAGAATTAGCGAGATGATGATATGCATGTTTCCCTAAGTTCATGGATATCTGGAAGTCCACATAAGTTGCCCTGAAATCCAGAAATTTTTGAATATTTAATTTTATAAACATTTAATAAGTATATGTGCTTTTCATGCATATCACTATATGTATCTTTGAACATCTAGCTGATTACCATCAAATATACAGTGGGTTTTCATTTCTGTGCATGTGTGTGTCTCTGTATATGTGTTTTTCTAATCATTTTTCAAGTGTTTTCTTTTTGTTTCTAATCTCTAGCCAAGGAGTGCTACTTATCATGAAGTAATGATAAAAAGTTATTAACTTTTTACCACACAAATGAATCCCTGCCAGGTAAAGGTCAAATATTGTTTTGGAACCTTGGAGAAATTGAGTTTTTTTCAGACACTGAACAGAAAAAATTGAGCAATAATTAAGCCAGCACCCTACACACAACAGTATTAGCACAACCAGGTTAAATGAACCTATGCAACAGCGGTCACTATTGTATCCATATTTTGAGTAGTAATTAATTTCATCAAAACAGTACAATAACAAAATAGTTTCAAAATATATTTTATTGGTTTTATAGTGTTGTTCATTTTTAATTTGAAACTGCATTGGTTTGGTTGTTGAATAAATGGTATAAGCATTAAAAGTTTATTTCTACTTTTATGTGTACATATTTAAGTAACATTGCAATAAATGCTTCTACTTGAGCATCCAGGAAATGTATATTGCTTTAAAAGTTAGCAAAGAATAAGTAAAAGTAGAAAAATATTTTATATATCTAAAGGAAAGGGGACAATTATAATATTTTAATATAATAGAAGCACTTGCTATGATGTATTTATATATTCAGTGTTAGGTATTTTATTAGGTTTCTATGAAAATATAGAAATGACAGTGTTGGAAAATTTATTGTATACTGAATTTTCTACATATTAAATATAAACTATTTATTCTATAACTCTTCCCTTTTCTTAAAAAATTATCTTATTCACTTTTTGGTGTACTCAGCATTCCTCTAAAATTATTGGTAAGTTTACAGAATAAAAGTATGTAAAGGATACGTCTTAATATAAAGGAATAAAAACATTTAAAAAATAGTGACCTTTGATTTAACTCCTGTTAAACTGATCAAATGTGGTATTAAAATTGAAGTTCTTATGAAACCTGAACAAGGGTGCTGAGCTTGGAGCTTAATTTCTTGATATATTTAATTTCTGTAGTCAATTAAAAACTCAGAGGTAGAGAAGATGAAAAAGTATTGAGATTCAAGTAAAAATTTTCCTGACTTCAGGCAAGTAAAGTTTATTTTAATGAAGTTAACTCAATGAAAGTAAAGTAGATGTTACTGTTTTACTGGAAGAGCTACTGAATTAATATGGTTTCCCAAGCCTGATAAATGACTTATGGATTGAATAGACCTCCTAAAAATCACACTACCAATCTATTAAACATTAATGGAAAGTTCAAAGTGAAAGTAGACCATTACATTAATGCATATAATGTTATGATTTTTAATATTTCAGAATAAATTCATCAGTCGAGCATAGGGGAGGAGTAAGAGTGAAAAATAATTTTAAACAAATCTAAAGAATTACAGAAAACAAGCAAGGAGGTGAAAAATATTTTCAATGTAAATAATTTAAAATGGCATGAAGATACATTAAGATCTGTTTTTTCCCCTGATACATAAGAAAGCCAAAATAAGATATACCTTTCAATCCAAGAGAGGGCAAGGAATCTTACACTTATCTAATACCAAATATGTGCCAGGTGGGGTCCATACTTTAATACATACAAGTAGAGTTCTTGTTGGATTAAATGATCTAAAACAGTAAGGCCCTGGAACACCTGTACCTAGTGCATAGTTAGTTCTCAGTAAGTCTTAACACCTTCTCTTCATTCTTTCTCCTCCTCCAGCCCAATATTGTTATGTCCATTTCAGATAAGGGAATTATTCCCATTGCACATGGCAAATGATTTTATTTAGCACAAAGGCAACATGGAGGAAAAAATGGAAAAATGAAATGAAAAAAAAGACATCTAATGATTTACCCTTAGAAAAATCATCATTAAGATAAATTATATGGGATCATATGTATATGTATAGCTGATTCACTTTGTTATAAAGCAGAAACTAACACACCATTGTAAAGCAATTATACCCCAATAAAGATGTTTAAAAAAAAAAAAAAAGATAAATATGTGACCATAAGTTCCCTAAGAGTGTTTTTTAAAGGACTGGGAGTAGTTGCTCAGTGTTGAGAATTCTCACATGACATGAAAACTTATATTGATCTGAGAGTGTAGTACACACTCAAATGGTGGGAAAGCAGTAAAAATATGAATGGTCTTTAAAAAACAGTAGAGTTTTGACAAAAAGATATTCTAAGATGAGTGAAGGTTATCAATATGACAGTAAGTCAGGAAAGTACTAGACATTATGGGTATAAGAAAAAGTACCTGATTTTATGTCAAGACTAAAAATGTAAGTAGTAATAGTTATTTTGTGGAGAATTGTGTCTTGTTGATCTTACTTCTTTGTACTTCATCTGGCCTCCTTTACTTTCTCCACTAAGCATTTTTCCTAATCTATTTAACCCATAGATCACCTATTATGTAAGTTTCAGAATTCAGGAGAAGTACACTAGAGTACAGAGTAGGACACATTTTAGAGTAAATGCATAGTTACAAAGTTATATGATGACTAGAGGTGAGAATGAAACACTATGAGTGCCCAGGTGAGGTGGCTGGTTGATTTGGAAGACCAGAAGACTGTAAGGGAAAAAAGAAAAAAAAAACACGAGATAAAATTTCAACAATGAAACATGAACACATTCTTGGTTGCTAAATGTCACAAAAGAATAGAAAGGATGTTTTGGGAAATATAAAGGAGAAATGAAGTAAAAATAAACAGTGTAGGCTCTGAAGATGAAAAAGATATTGTATATGCTGCTTTAATGCGTGGAACATTTCCTGTCAAATACAGACGAGAATGATAATTTTTTTCAGTCATATTTTCTAACGCTCACGCAATTTCATTACTTGCTTTTTTACATTCTGTATGTATCTTACTATCTCAGATGTAGGAGCTTAAAACATCAACGATGTTATTATGCTCAGTGATTCAGTGAGCCATAAAAAATGAGACGGGCTCAGCAGGGCACCTTTCACTTGGAGTCTCATGCAATTTTAGTCAGATGAAAGCTGATCCTGCTTATTTCACGCTGCAGTCACCTGGGTTTTGTAGTCTTGCTTGCTAAGTAAGTATGCTGAGTTTGTATCTTTCGCTACTTATAGTGTCTCACAAATGCCTGTTTTTACATCTATCTCACTCTCTTCACTGAGAGTTTCTAGAAATTTGGACTAGGTCTGATCCATTTTTTAATCCTCAGAGACCTAACAGGGAACTATAAAATAAAATGCCTACAAAGGCCAGGCTTAAGAAAAAGTTAGCAGCCCAGATATATTATAATAAATGGTGAATGACATCGAGGTTGGTGCTGGAGAAAGTGTGAGAGAGTTTTCTTTTCTGAACTCTTTATATTTCTGCACAGCACACTAGTGCACAGTAGTTCTTGAGTGTCAAGACACACAAGTATCTTGAGGATGAATATGCTTAGTGTAAGCCTCTTTTTTGTCCATAATTGGGGAAAACAATCAACCAAATAAACAAATGTTTCAAGACCACTTCTGGAACACTTACGCTGTCTTTTGCAAGAGAAGCACATAAATCCTAACACATAAAGAGTAAAATGATTTAAAATAAATGAGAATATGGTTGTGAAAACTATCATTTGACTACCAAAGAAACATTGCTGTTTGTGTGGTAGAATGATAATAAAGCACAAACAGGATTATTTAACAGATGGAACTGGTGCACAGACATCTTGAGATCCTGTCCAACCTGCCTGGTGGTTTTATTGCAACTGCAGCCAATGGAACTCAAAACAGGAAGATCTGTGCATTCTGGAAAAGGGGGCATGAAATGAGCAGAAAATACCTGAAAATGAGCATTTCTATGCACACATTCTATTAGTAGCTTTAATTTTTTTCAAATATTATATGCTAATAAATTAAGCAACAATATCAAGGGTAAAAGGTTTATTTTCCCACAGAATCTGAAAGGATATAGGGAAGGTAGGGAAAGGAGCAGGTCAAAGCTGCTTACTGGTAGCCAGATGTTATCATGAAAACAAACAAACAAAAAGCTCTTCTGGTTTTGTTAGAGCAACCTTTATGATTAATCCCCAAGTCTTTTCTTTCATGTGAAATATCTTAAATGCATGGATGTGTGTGCCTGTAAATATAACATAGGCCACAGCTCATGTATGTGTACATACACATATGTATACATTAGAATATGGTCATAAGGCAGCTGTTTGTAATTTTTTGCCTGGCATATAAGGTGTTCAATAATATGTGTTGCTTGTTTAAGCACAAAAAATATATTCTGTCTTCACACATTCCAAATTAAACATAAAGTTATATGCCAATTTGGAAATATTTTATCATTCCAGCCATCCCCTAATGTAATATTTTAGAATGCTGTATATCCTTTGTTATAAGTTGAAATTAGAAAAGCAATGATAAAATAGACATGAAAGACAAAAGGTCGCATCAACACCCTCTGATATGTGTACAGGGCTTTCACTGAACTATGAGAAAAGCAGTCTCCAGTGATGTTACAAATGTATTTTTAAAAGGTGGCTGACACTGTCAGGTGTAGTAGTTGAAAACTCTATGTAATCTTGTTTGATGTTGAATCCAAGGGTAAAGTACTGATTTTGTTGCCCAGAGCAGGACTGTTATATGAATAGGAGGTTTCTATTTCTAGGTCTGTCTCTCGGGGAAGTTTTGAGAGAATGCTCAAATATGATTTAAAAAAATATCTACTTAAATGAAAAAAAGGATGTTTTCCAAGTAGTTCTTAATGTGGTAAGTTTAAATTAATTAGAAGAAAATACTTTACATTATAATCTCTAAATTAACATTTACAAAATTTAAACAGAGTGGGAGTATAAAAAAATTATTATGGAAATCTAGTATGTAACTCAAAAGCAAGACCTTAAGAGATCGACATGTGACTTTCTTATACATTTTATTGAAGCTTCTGAAGAAAATGAGTTGTAAGAATCTGTCAGTGATTATCTGAGCATGAAGGTGATCTGGATCAAAGTCTAAAAAGAAAACTAAATAAGTTTAAGAGAAGAAATCAATGGTACTTTTAAGCATATGAATTTGTTCTATTAATATATGTTTTATGAAATGAATTTTTAAAGATATTTTTATAAAATATAAAATAAAGCTATGCAGTTTTTCTCTATCAAATCATAAGAAGGGAACTTCCAGGGACACAAAAAATGAAAAAATATTGGCTTGTATATTTTTCTACAATGCCTGTTCTACCATGAACCTCAAATTGTTTTTTTTTTTTTTCTCATTCCTCACTGTCTCAACTATGAGGATATTTTAGATACCTAAAATATCTGTAAAACTTTAAGAAATACAATAAATTGATGATATCATCAAACAGCAAAGGCAAATGGTCAATGTAGACAAACATGAAAAAGCAGAAACGTTAGGAAAAGATTACTGTATATTTCACATTGTCAAATATAGTTCAATAAATAATACAACAAATGTGAAATCTACAGTGTCAACTAGAGATGGAGGCTGGGGATATTATAGACTGACATTACTGCAATTAAGGAATGAAAAAAACAGCAACATTTCAGGACATAACAAAGTACACCATCTGGGCCTGCCAACTATAAATATTAAATATGGAAAAAGAAAGGACAAACAAAGCTAATATAAGCACTGAGTCATTTTGCAAATTCATAAAGAATCAAAGAATAATTATAGCCTCTAAATTGTTCTAAGGGTAATTTGTTGATAAAAGGAGTTGGTATCACTTCATAATTTACAAAGGGAGATAGAAGACAGATGTCAGAAGCAGATGTACACTTCCCAAAAAGGCGAAGAAGGAATGCTGAAGCAAATAAGGATCATTTGTAAAATAAAGATCAAATAAACTGGAAAAAAATAAACACTGAAAAAGCACTAGTTTTATAGAGTTGGCTTAGACATCTTACCAAATTGATGCAAATCACTAGGTCATAACCTCTCAAATCTGGAAGTGAAATCAATTGAATAGAAAAGTTATTGCTATCCTCCTCCTTGTGTACCACTGTGCCAGGCCAGGAAGACTCCTTAAGATAAAGAAGACAACTAGCTGCAGAGGTCTCAAGGGAGGACTGTTTACAAAGTGTACTGGTATTCACACAAGTCAGAGTGTATTAATAAATTCTTCATGAGATGGTAGAAAAAGTGATTCTTGTATCCATCAACCATCCATTAACTCAACCTCTCATCCACCATCCATCCATCTACAAATAATTGACAGCCTATTCTAATTATAGCCTCAGACAATATAGTTGAGGGCATTTTAGAGGTCACACAGATACAATAAAGCTATAATTAACTTCAAGTAAGAGCTCTTTATCAGATTTAAACAAACACTAGATCTGAGTCATTCTTCATTTAAATGCCTGAATGCCAATTCTACTTGTCAAATTATTTCCTGAGTACTTCAAAGTAAAATGAGAGCAATTGTACTTTCTATTTGCCTGACTATCCCTTGTGTGTATATATATACATATATATATATATACATATATATATTTACACATATATATGTATATATCTGTCCATATATGTACACTATACATATGCACCTATGTGTAATATAGGTATGCATACATGTGTGCACACAAATTTCTATATGTATAATATATGTATGTGCATATATGTGTAAGATACAGGTGAAAAATCTTTATTCTTGGATTCAGCAGTAGAATTGGTCATTCACACATATATATGAAGATGACTTTCAGCTGAAAAAGTATTTGAGACTCAGCAGTGGAACTGATCACAACTTAAAACTGTAGGT
>NW_020173488.1:1611293-1621658 GCF_003031525.2 Neophocaena asiaeorientalis asiaeorientalis | reverse complement strand
ACACATATATATATATATATACATGTATTTATAGAATTATTTTGCTCTTGCATCTTTTATCTTCCATCACTTACTCAAAAAATGTAAACCATGAGACTGAAAATTTTTTAACAACTGGTAATATTGATCACAAATGCCCTCTCTCCTTCTTCTGAATGACCCCAATGGTCTTTATCTTTTAGGACCAGCTGTTCAAGCCCAATCTATTTCAGTTAGTCCTTCCTAGAAAGACAGGTTCAAACAGATGTTCTTACTCTTTTGAACTTGCAAATATTTAATGTCAATTTAGTCCTTGATAAACTAATGTTATGAAAAAGAAAAGTGGCTTAAAAGAAAATACTGCATTGCAAAAAGAGTTGATTCTATTTACTAAATGTGTTTTTAGTTTAGTGCCCAATTTATTTTTTTACAGGCAGAAGTTTATTTGAGGCATACATCAAACCATACTTAATAGAATCCCAGACAACTATGTAATATTATTCATTTACATAATCTATAAATACAAACACTTTCAAATCTCTGGCTTTATTGAGCTATTACTACTTGAGGAATATTGAATTAGGCAGTCTACCTACCAGGTTTATAAGAACATGAGCTCAGTGCTAACAAGTTATGAGTTACACTTTTATGAGCTTTCTGTGGAATGACTACATGCCAAACCCAACATATACATATTGTTGATCTCACAAGAACCAGATGAAAACTGAAAGGCTTAGCACAAATCCACATTAGTATGCACAAACTGTGATCTGTTTGTGTGTACACACATACCTTGTGTTTTGCCAGAGACAATACTGGTTTATGCTTACTGTCTTGGTATGATTATTAAAGTACCTCCTTACATATACAGACGTATATATGTATACATATTGAAATTAACAAATGAAGTAGCTAACATATTTTATCTCTTATGCTACTCCTTTTCATGTGTGTTCATATTTTTATATGAAAATATGCACAAGATCCTTCAAGTGATGCATTAAAGAAATGGTGTTGGAGAACCAATTACAACATGACTTTTAAGACAAAGCATTTTTTCCAAACACTTAAATGTGTTAGGTGTCACTGGGTGCTACATCATTAATCTGGGAGAGTATAAGGCAATAATTATTTGTGAAACATGTTGAGGATTGTTTCCTTCTCATTTTGAATCAAAGGGAATAAACTGATAAACATGTAAAGATCTAGGAAACTACTGTGTATAGAGTAGCAACAACAAGTTTATTATAAGGTTTTACCTAATAATAGTTTATTATAATTTTTACCTAAAATTTATTTAGCCTGGATGAACACCTGACATAGTTTTTTTTTCTCTACAACTATTTTAAAAAATCAAATATGCATCCATTGCCCCACATGAATGAATTCAAGGCCCCTATTCTTCCCATTTGCCACTGCAAGTCCCATCAGCTTTCCTCCAAGTTTTTCATCTCCTCCCTTAGTACTGATTCTGTCTCCAGAAGTCTAGAAAACAGAAAATTGCTACTACCAATGCTTGACAAGCAAGGCTGTGAGATAAAGAAGCAAATCACTTGATTCCTAACCCAAAAGGAGAAGTGGAGAAGTAGGAGAGGGTAGTGGTGATAAGGGTTAAGCATCAGAATTCAACTACTTTAGAAAAGTTATTATCCATATTTATCACCACCAGTTTTACGCTTCAGCTACATAATAGGTTTGAAATGTATTTGCTGGAAGGAATGGGAATCCAAACTTCATAAAAAGTCAGATTACAGGACTGACAACTAAAGAAATTGTGAAGAACATATAAATACACAAAAGCAACAAGAGAGAAACAAGAGTTGGTGATTAAGAGAGTTCTTAAGGAGACATAAAGAATTTTGTGTATGTATGTGCACAGTTTCTTTATTTTTTCTGTATGATATAATCAATTTGGAGATCCCCCTCCATCCTTCCAATATAGCATGTTCTATATCTAGAATGTGATGTGAAAGACATGCAAAGATGTGGGCAGTACATATCCATGTTTGAAATCAAAGCCTTTATCTCTTGCTTAGCTCTGATCCTATGGCAAGATGTGCTCTGCAGAGACCTTCAAGATGGCAGAGGAGTAAGACATGGAGATCACCTTCCACCCCACAATTACATCAGAAATACATCTACATGTGGAACAACTCCTACAGAACACCTACTGAACACTGGCAGAAGACCTCAGACTTCCCAAAAGGCAAGAAACTCCCCACATACCTGGATAGGGCAAAAGAAAAATGAATAAACAGAGACAAAGGAATAGGGACGGGACCTGCACCAGTGGGAGGGAGCTGTGAAGGAGGAAAGGTTTCCACACAATAGAAGTCCCTTCGCGGGCTGAGACTGCGGGTGGTGGAGCGGGGGAAGTTTCGGAGCCGCGGAGGAGAGCACAGCAACAACGGTGTGGAGGGCAAAGTGGAGAGATTCCCGCAAAGAGGATCAGTGCCAATCAGCACTCACCAGCCTGAGAGGCTTGTCTGCTCACCCGCCGGGGCGGGCGGGGCTGGGAGCTGAGGCTCGGGCTTCAGTCAGAGCGCAGGGAGAGGACTGGGGTTGGTGGTGTGAACACAGCCTGAAGGGGGCTAGTGCACCACAGCTAGCTGGGAGAGAGTCCAGGAAAAAGTCTGGACCTGCCTAAGAGGCAAGAGACCATTGTTTAGGGGTGCACAAGGAGAGGGGATTCAGAGTACCACCTAAACGAGCTCCAGAGATGGGTGCGAGCCGCGGCTATCAGCACAGACACCAGAGACGGGCGTGAAATGCTAAGGCTGCTGCTGCAGCCATCAAGAAGCCTGCGTGCAAGCACAGGTCACTATCCACACCTCCCTTCCCAGGAGCCTGTGCAGCCTGCCACTGCCAGGGTCCCATGATCCAGAGATAACACCGGGAGAACGCACGGTATACCTCAGGCTGTTGCAACGTTATGCCAGTCACTGCCACCACAGGCTCGCCCTGCATCCGTACCCCTCCCTCCGGTCTGAGTGAGCCAGAGCCCCTGAATCAGCTGCTCCTTTAACCCCATCCTGTCTGAGCAAAGAACAGATGCCCTCCAGAGACGTACACATGGAGACGGGGCCAATCCAAAGCTGAACCTCAGGAGCTTTGCGAACAAAGAAGAGAAAGGGAAATTTCTCCCAGCAGCATTAGGAGCAGTGGATTAAATATCCACAATCAACTTGATGTACTCTGCATCTGTGGGATACCTGAATAAACAATGAATCATCCCAAAATTGAGGTGTTGGACTTTGTGTGATTTTGTCTATATAGCTTTGCTTTTACCATTTGTCCTAGCGTTCTGTCTCTCCGTTTTTTTGTTTGTTTGTTTACATAGATTTTTAAGACTTGTTATCATTGATGGATTTGTTTTTTTGGCTTGGCTGCTCTCTTCTTTCTTTCTTTTTCTGTATTTTTAATTTTTTTTAATTTTTAATATTTTTTTATTTTTTATTAGGAAGTTTATTCTTTTTTTCTTTCTTTTTTTCTCCCTTTTCTTCTGAGCCATGGTTCTGACAGGGTATTGGTGCTCTAGGCAGGTGTCAGGCCTGTGTCTCTGAGTTGGGAGAGCCAAGTTCAGGACTTTGGTACACAAGAGACCTCCAGAGTCCATGTAACATCAAATGGATAAAACTCTCCCAGAGATCTCCATCTCAACGTGAAGATCCAGCTCGACTCAATGACCAGAAAGCAAAAGTGCTGGACACTTTGTGCCAAACAACTAGCAAGAGAGGAACACAACCCCACCGATTAGCAGAGAGGCTGCCTAAAATAATAATAAGGTCACAGACACCCCAAAACACACCATCGGACATGGTCCTGCCCACCAGAAAGACAAGATCCAGCCTCATGCAGCAGAACACAGGCACTAGTCCCCTACACCAGGAAGACTACACAACCCAGTGAACCAACCTTAGCAACTGGGGGCAGACACCAAAAACAATGGGACCCTCGAACCTGCAGCCTGTGAAAAGAAAACCGCAAATACAGTAAGTTAAGCAAAGTGAGAAGACAGAGAAACAACAGCTGATGAAGGAACAAAGTAAAACCCCACTAGACCAAAAATTAAGAGGAAATAGACAGTCTACCTAAAAAACAATTCAGAGTAATAATAGTAAAGTTGATCCAAAATCTTGGAACTAGAATGGAAAAAATACAAGAAATGTTTAACAAAGACCTAGAAGAAATAAAGAGCAAACAAAAAATGATGAACAGCACAATAAATGAAATTAAAAATTCTCTAGAAGGAATCAATAGCAGAATAACTGAGGCAGAAGAGCCAATAAGTGAACTGGAAGATAAAAGAGTAGAAATAACTACCACAGAGCAGAATTTTAAAAAAAAAGAATGAAAAAAATTGAGGACAGTCTCAGAGACTTCTGGGACAACATTAAACGCACCAACATTTGCATTATTGGGGTCCCAGAAGAAGAGAAAAAGAAAGGGACTGAGAAAATATTTGAAGAATTATAGTTGAAAACTTCCATAATATGGGAAAGGATAGAGTCAATCAAGTCTAGGAAGCACAGAGTCCCATATAGGATAAATCCAAGGAGAAACATACCAGGATATATATTAATCAAACTATTAAAAATTACATACAATGAAAAAATATTAAAAGCAGCAGGGGGAAAATCAACAAATAACGTACAAGGGAATACCCATAAGGTTAACAGCTGGTCTTTCAGCAGAAACTCTGCAAGCCAGAAAGGAGTAGCAAGACATACTTTAAGTGAGGAGAGGGGAAAATCTACAACCAAGATTACTCTATGCAGCGAGTGTCTCATTCAGAATCAATGGAGAAATCAAAACCTTTACAGACAAGCAAAAGCTAAGAGAATTCAGCACCACCAAACCAGCTTTACAACAAATGCTGAAGAAACTTCTCTAGGCAAGAAACACAAGAGAAGGAAAAGACCTACAATAACAAACCCAAAACCATTAAGAAAATGGGAAAATGAACATACATATCGATAACTACCTTAAATGTAAATGGATTAAATGCTCCAACCAAAAGACATAGACTGGCTGAATGGATACAAAAACAAGACCCGTATATATGCTGTCTAAAAGAGACCCACATCAGACCTAGGGACACGTACAGACTGAAAGTCAGGGGATGGAAAAAGATATTCCACGCAATGGAAATCCAAAGAAAGCTGGAGTAGCAATTCTCATATCACACAAAATAAACTTTAAAATAAAGACTATTACAACAGACAAAAAAGGACACTACATAATGATCAATGGATCAATCCAAGAAGAAGATATAAAAATTGTAAATATTTATGTACCCAACATAGGAGCACTTCAATACATAAGGGAAATGCTAACAGCAATAAAAGGGAAAATCGACAGTAACACAATAATAGTAGGGGACTTTAAAACCCCACTTTGACCAATGGAGAGATCATCAAAAATAAAAATAAATAAGGAAACACAAGCTTTAAATTATACATTAAACAAGATGGAGTTACTTGATATTTATAGGGAATTCCATCCCAAAACAACAGAATACACTTTCTTCTCAAGTGCTCATGGAACATTTTCCAGGATAGGTCATATCTTGGGTCACAAATCAAGCTTGGTAAATTTAAGAAAATTAAAATCGTATCAAGTATCTTTTCCAACAACAATGCTATGAGACTAGATATCAATTAAAGGAAAAAATCTGTAAAAAATACAAATACATGGAGGCTAAAGAGTACACTACTAAATAACCAAGAGATCACTGAAGAAATCAAAAACGATATCCAAAATACCTAGAAACAAATGACAAAGAAAACACGACAACCCAAAATCTATGGGATGCAGCAAACGTACTTCTCAGAGGGAAGTTTATAGCAAAACAATCCTACCTCAAGAAACAAGAAATATCTAAAATAAAGAACCTAACCTCACAACTAAAGCAGTTAGAGAAAGAAGAACAAAAAAACCCCAAAGTTAGCAGAAGGAAAGAAATCATAAAGATCAGATCAGAAAAAAAATGGAAAAGAAGGGAACAATAACAAAGATCAATAAAGCTAAAAGCTGGCTCTTTTATAAGATAAACAAACTTGATCAACCATTAGCCAGACTCATCAAGAAAAAAAGGGAAAAGACTTACATCAACAGAATTAGAAATGAAAAAAGAGAAGTAACATCTGACACTGCAGAAATACAAAGGATCATGAGAGACTACTGAAATCAACAATATCCCAATAAAATGGACAACCTGAAAGAATTGGATAAATTCTTAGAAAAGCACAACCTTCTTAGACTGAACCAGGAAGAAAGAGAAAATATAGACAGACCAACCAGAAGCACTGAAATTGAGGCTGATTAACAATTTTCCAACAAACAAAAGCCCAAGACCAGATGGCTTCACAGGTGAATTCTATCAAACATTTACAGAAGTGCTAACAATTATCCTTCTCAAACTCTTCCAAAATATAGCAGAGGGAGGAACACTCCCAAACTCATTGTACAAGGCCACCATCACCCTGATAACCAAAACCAGACAAAGATGTCACAAAGAAAGAAAACTATAGATGAATATCACTGATGAACATAGATGCAAAAATCCTCAACAAAATACTAGTAAACAAAATCCAACAGCACATTAAAAGGATCATACACCATGATCATGTGGGGTTTATCCCAGGAATTCAAGGATTCTTCAATACACATAAATCAATCAATGTGATACACCATATTAACAAATTGAAGGATAAAATCCATATGATAATCTCAATAGATGCAGAAAAAGCTTTCAACAAAATTCAACACCGATTTATGATAAAAACACTCTAGAAAGTAGGCATAGAGGGAACCTACCTCAACATAATACAGACCATATATGACAAACCGACAGCCAACATCGTTCTCAATGGTGAAAAACTGAAACCATTTCCTCTATGACAAGGAAGAAGACAAGGTTGTCCACTCTCACCCCTATTATTCAACATAGTTTTAGAAGTTTTAGCCACAGTGATCAGAGAAGAGAAAGAAATGAAAGGAATCCAAATTGGAAAAGAAGTAAAGCTGTCACTCTGCTGATGACATGATATTATACATACAGAATCCTAAAGATGCTACCAGAAAACTACTAGAGCTAATCAATGATTTTGGTAAATTAACAGGATACAAAATTAATGCACAGAAATCTCTGGCATTCCTATACACTAATGATGAAAAATCTGAAAGTGAAATCAAGAAAACACTCCCATTTACCATTGCAACAAAAAGAATAAAATATCTAGGAATAAACCTACCTAAGGAGACAAAAGACCTACCTGCAGAAAACTATAAGACACTGATGAATGAAATTAAAGATGATACAAACAGATGGAGAGATATACCATGTTCTTGGATTAGAAGAATCAATATTTTGAAAATGAGTATACCACCCAAAGCAATCTATAGACTCAGTGCAATCCCTATCAAACTACCAATGGCCTTTCTCACAGAACTAGAACAAAAATTTCTCAATTTGAATGGAAACACAAAGGACGCCATATGGCCAAAGCAATTTGAGAAAGAAAAATGCAACTGAGGACATCAGGATCCTGAACCTCTGGCTATAATACAAAGGTTCAATAATCAAGACAGTATGGTATTGGAACAAAAACAGTATCAATGGAACAGGAAAGAAAGCCGAGAGATAAACCCATGTACATATGGTCACCTTGTCTTGGATAAAGGAGGCAAGAGTATACAATGGAGAAAAGACAGCCTCTTCAATAATTGGTGTTGGGAAAACTGGACAGCCACATGTAAAAGAATGAAATTAGAATACTCCCTAACACCATACACAAAAATAAACTCAATATGGATTAAAGATGTAAATATAAGGCCAGACACTGTAAATCTCTTAGATTAAAACATAGGCAGGACACTCTATGACATAAATCACAGCAAGATCCTTTTTGACCCACTTCCTAGAGAAATGGAAATAAAAACAAAAATAAACCAGTGGGACCTAATGAAACATAAAAGCTTTTGAACAGCAAAGGAAAATGTAAACAGGACAAAAAGACAATTCTCAGAATTGGAGAAAATATTTGCAAATGAAGCAACTGAGAAAGGATTAATTTCCAAAATTTACATGCAACTCAATATGAAAAACACAAACAACCCAATCCAAAAATGGGCAGAAGACCTAAATAGACATTTCTCCAAAGAAGATATACAGATTGCCAACAAACACATGAAAGGATGCTCAACATCACTAATCATTAGAGAAATGCAAATCAAAACTACAATGAGGTATCACCTCACACCAGTACGAATGGCCATCATCAAAAATTCTGCAAACAATAAATGCTGGAGAGGGTGTGGAGAATAGGGAACACTCTTGCACTGTTGGTGGGAATGTAAATTGATACAACCACTGTGGAGAACATTATGGAGGTTCCTTAAAAAACTAAAAATAGAACTATCATATGACCCAGCAATTCCACTACTGGGCATATACCCTGAGAAAAACATAATTCAGAAAGAGTCATGTACCACAATGTTCATTGCAGCTCTATTCGCAATAGCCAGAACATGGAAGCAACATAAATGTCCATCAACAGATGAATGGATAAATAAGATGTGGCACTTATATACAATGGAATATTACTCCACCATAAAAAAGACGAAATTGAGTTATTTGTAGTGAGGTGGATGCACCTAGAGTCTGTCATACAGAGTGAAGTAAGTCAGAAAGAGACAAACAAATACTGTATGTTAACACATATATATGAATGTAAAAAAAAAAAAAAAAAAAAGGTTTTACTAACCTAGGGACAGTAGAGGAATAAAGACGCAGATGTAGAGAATGTACTTGAGGACACAAGGAGAGGGAAGGGTAAGATGGGATGAAGTGAGAGAGTGGCATGGACTTATACACACTACCAAATGTAAAATAGATACCTAGTGGGAAGCAGCCACATAGCACAGGGAGATCAGCTTGGTGTTTTGTGACCACCTAGAGGGGTGGGATAGGGAAGTTGGGAAGGAGGTGCAAGAGAGAGGCGATATGGGGATATATGTATACGTATAGCTGATTCACTTTGTTATACAGCAGAAACTAGCACAACAAATAAAGTAATTATACTCCAACAGAGATGTTAAAAAAAATGTGTTCTGAATCTCTAACAATCAGCAGACACATTCTTAGGTTGGCCTTTGCTTGCTTAAACTGCACAACCCAATTATAGCTAATTCTTCAATAACGTAGTTCCAAAGTGACAACTTATGAATGACAAAATGATTGCTCATATACATAATTTTTAAATGTGATTTAGTTGACATAAACACAGTGTACCACAGGAATGACAAAATAATTGATATGTTATTTTCAAAATTAGAATTATTATGTTGTTTGTTGTCCATTAAAAGTTGATTCTAAATTCAAAGGCTTTGTAGTGAAAATTACTTCAAAGGTTTAAAAAGTCATTTCGTTTCTGCATGTATTTGCAAATATAAGTACTTTATATAACTTTTTATATGTGTGTTAATGGAAACTTTTGTATTTTGTATTTTCTAAATGTTCAACAGATATTACTGTTTGATTCTTCAAAAGATGAGAGAATTAAAGTTGACAGTAAATTCATTATCTATTTAAGAATAAAAAGCAAGTACCTGGCAAATAGTAAGTTCCCAACTAATATTAGTTTATTGCAAGAACTAATGAATTTTACATATCCAAGACTTTGTTCAGTTTTTCAAAATACTTAATCATGATATTAATTTCATACTTATACCGCCAATCAAAAAATGTTTTGGCCTTAAAAGTGTATGCATAACAATACAACGATTACAAGCCCAGTTTATGTTTCTTTCTAAAATTTCCATACAGTCCAACCCCCACTAAGGAGAGCATTGTTTTTATTATTTTATCAATTATAAATTAGAATATACTTTGCTTGTTTGTTCCCTAAATCTAAACATATTCTCTTTCTTTCTATTTCTTCTTCTATTTCTTCAGTGATCTCTTGGTTATTTAGTAGTGCACTGTTTAGCCTTGATGTATTTGTGTTTTTTACAGTTTTTTTCATGTAATTTTTTTCTAATCTCATAGTGTTGTTGTCAGAAAAGGTGCTTGATACGATTTTAATTTTCTTACATTTTCCGAGGCTTGATTTGTGACCCAAGATGTGATGTATCCTGTGTAATGTTCTGCATAATTTAATTTGATATTTTGACATGATTTCTTGTTTTGTTTTTTGTTTGTTTTTCAGCTGGTTTTTAGTTTTTATTTATTTATTTTGTTAACACATTTCCAAAGTCCTATTTTAAAATTTTTATTTATTGCATAGTTTCTATTTTTATTCCCTTTCTTCCTTGACTTTTATTGATCAACTATTCATTATCCACTTTTTGAAAGGTACACATTTCTATAATACTTGTTTAACA
>NW_020173488.1:1585074-1611139 GCF_003031525.2 Neophocaena asiaeorientalis asiaeorientalis | reverse complement strand
TTTTGTTTTGTTTTGCGGTACATGGGCCTCTCACTGCTGTGGCCTCTACTGTTGCAGAGCACAGGCTCCGGATGCGCAGGCTCAGCAGCCATGGCTCACAGGTCCAGCTGCTCTGCGGCATGTGGGATCTTCCTAGACCAGGGCACGAACCCTTGTCCCCTGCATCGGCAGGCGGACTCTCAACCACTGTGCCACCAGGGAAGCCCCACCCACCTCAGTTTTAACATGTGTACTTGATTTCACACAGTCCTAATGTAATCATGATCTCTTATCTCCCTTTGAAAAAAATTCACAGGAATTTTTGAATGCTCCAAAACAATTTTCATTCCTTCCAGCTATTCTATGTGGAATTTGAAGTCCATTATGTTTTCAACTTTAAATAGGATTGTATTTTTATTCAGTCAGTGATTAATTATATTTACCAAAATTTACTAAGCTTTTTGCTAAACATACTACTTGCATCTCAACATTTCCTCCTAAATTTATATACTTTTTTAATTCATTTGGTGAGAACTCATGAGTGATACCCCTTCTTTAACTTTAGATATCTCTATATTACCCTCATTCATGTATGATAACTGACCTATTGAATTCTATATGTATAGAATTCTATAGGTATAGGTATAGAATTCTAGTTCAACAAATATTTTCTTCATTTTTATAATGAGAATTCTGCTGACAATGAAATCAGCATGCTTTGTACATAATCCATTTATTGTCTCTAGTTACTGTTATCTCTTTGTCTTTGATAATATGTGATTATTTCTGTCTTTGATAATATGAGTTTTACTTTTTAAATATCTTGCTTTAGACTCAGCATGTATACTCCATATGAGGACTCATATCTTTCTTGAAATCTAGATAATTATAATCCTTTAAGACTTCTAATAATGCTTTTCTCTATTCTACCCTTCTGGCACTCAGTAAATCAATTCCTCAGAGGCTCTCAATTTTATGCAAGGACTTCAGTTGGGATTCTGCCTTGATTATGCTTAAGATAATTTCTCCTGCTCTCAGCATTGTGAAATTTCAGCTTTCAAATCAGATATCACAGCTCTAATGCATTATCACTTGAGTTTCTTCTAATATTGTTTTATTTTTAGAATTAAAAGAATATTTGTCTCCCCTGCATTTCTATATATTTTTGGTGAGAATAAGACCAAGTCCAATCAACCCCTTTGGCCATGTAAAATATTTATTCATGTGTTTTTCTAAAATATAAATTCATAAAAGATAGAAAATATTTAGATTCCTTTCAAATAAATACATAACACCAAAAGTCAAAACATATAAAACTTGGTAATTTATTACTTCTTGCCATACAGTTTACTTTCAGTTCAGTTAAATTTAAAGATTTGTTGGCGTTTCCCTCTAGTATCCCCAGCAGTTTGACTGTGCCTTTTTCTTTTTAAATATCCTTTAACCCAACTGTTTAGGAAGGACAAGGCAACTCCTTAAAATTCTTCCTATGTTCTCAGGAAATGTCATTCATTTGGCAGGGCTCCCAATGCATAGCACAGCTTGATCCCCCTGAACAGTCCCCCAAACAGCCAGGCTTGACACTAAGAAGCTCTTTCAATGACAGGCATTCAATTATCTGAACTTATTCCAAACTTAGAGAATATGTTGTGTGGGGTTTTGTTTTGTTTTGTTTTAATGTTATCCAAGAGGCACATTCTGATGTCTCTCTGATCAGACAGTATTTCTTCTCTTAAAGTTGTTTTGTGCAGGAGAATGATTTTAAGCAGATTCCTTTTCTTTATATTTTAGTGGGAGCTCTAAAATATCTGAATGAAAAAGACCTTAAAATTTTTGTCAGTGTCCTTGTTTTAGAGTTGACATTTGGCTTTGTTTAACCAGAAGACAGAGCTTAAAGTTCACTCTTATTTAAGTTTGATTTAGAAAAAAGGGACAAAAGAAAAATGACATGGTGTAAATTTTAATGTTAGAATTTTACACAGAAACATTCTGAGAACTTTTTAAATTATTACATGAGAAACTTTTCAAATCAAATCAAAATTCCACAATTATGGATTGTAAAAGGATGTGTTGCACCTATGTTAATCAACAAGATGTTATAAACTTAATATGCTTGTACAGTTTCATTTACTAAAAAAATTTTACTTTATATAGAAAAGATATTACTTTAGTAGCAGGAGGTCTAGATTAAAATCTGGATCTACCATTTACTACTTGTGAAAATATGAGCAAATGACAACTTCCCTGTGTCTCTTTATCCTCAATTTTATAATAAAGATTAAAATAGCACTTAATACAGAGTAATTGTGAAGTATGAATCAACCCATGTACAATGTTTTGTATTGTGATTGGTTCTCAGTGAGCACTCACTAATTGTTATCTTTTACCTGGTACTGGTGTTTCTAGGATTCATTCATCCACAAAGTCCATCAGTTGCAAAGAATATTGCATTTTTCAATTAATCCCCTTCTTTAAAGTCAAAATTCAGTTTTTTGAAAGGTTATTATATATTTGAAGTTTCAAGTGTGTTATTTTAAAAAAATGTGGAGACTTTTTTGATAGTTACAAAGAATCTTTTCTGTTTTAAAATTCTAGAGTTCAATATAATCCATATTATACCTGAGTCCAGTCTGGTTACTGGGAAATGTTTCTCCAGTGTATGAGGTAGAAGCAATTCTTAGGTAAAGTCACCTCTCTGTTTTCAGTGCTCTTCATATAGTTAAAACAATGATCATTTGACACATACTTTCCTATTACATCGAGCTTTTCCTATTGCATGCATAATGTCTTTAAAGTAATAATCTGAATTTTCATGTATATGCTATATAAATTCTATAGTCATTATGTGGGAATCCCTTGCATTGGCCATTACACTGGTTCGTTTAACTAAATCCCTTTGTCCACCCTTCAGTTACCTTCTCATAAATTACTTTATACAATGGTGAAGGGTTAAATCTACAAAGTGATTATAACATTGTAATGGAAAATAAGCATCATCTGCATTCTCACAATCAAGAGTAACAAAATTTCATAGATTTCTAACTATACTAAAACACATACAGACATATGATGTATTTTTAAAATATCCTATGGTTTGTCTTATAGACTGATTTTTCATATAACATCATAGTAGCAATATTTCCGTAGATCAATAAGATTATTTGTAATGAATACTTAGAATTCAATCTTAAGTTTATAATTATCTAAATTAAAAAAAAAATATCTCATGCTCTTCCCAAATGTTCACTACATAAACCGTGATCTAAAGGAGATACTTTAAGTTGTGTATAAGTATAATAAATCTTTGCATACATATCAGCTTCTTTAGGTGTTTTTCTTCAAACTCTTGAGTAAAAATGTCAATGCATTTATTTTTGTTTCTTATTAAAGAATACAGGCATCTGATCCAATGAGCTTGTTCCAATGACAGTTTTTGGCACAAATGGCAGATTTCTTTGGAAATATCAGATATTCTGCTGCTTCCTCAATTAAAGTATTTCAGATTTACTGAAGAAAATTTCAAAAATACATAAAGTATAAATCAGTTGCACACCAATATGCATTTTTTAATTTTTAAATTAAATTAATTTTTTTTTATACAGCAGGTTCTTATTAGTCACCCATTTTATACTTATCAGTGTATACATGTCAATCCCAAGCTAACAATTCACCACACCACCTCCTTCAATGCCCACCGCTTTCCCAATTTGGTGTCCATATGTTTGTTCTCTATGTCTGTGTCTCAATTTCTGCCCTGCAAACAGGTTCATCCATACCATTTCTCTAGGTTGCACATATATGCATTCATATACGATATTTGTTTTGCTCCTTCTGACTTACTTCACTCTGTATGACAATCTCTAGATCCATCCATGTCTCTACAAATGACCCAATTTCATTCCTTTTTATGGCTGAGTAATATCCCACTGTACATATGTACCACATCTTATTTTTCCATTCATCTGGCGATGGGCATTTAGGTTGCTTCCATGACCTGGCTATTGTAAATAGTGCTGCAATGAACATTGGGGTGCGTGTATCCTTCTGAATTATGGTTTTCTCTGGTTATATACCCAGTAGTGGGATTGCTGGGTAATATGGTAATTCTATTTTTAGTTTTTAAGGAACTTCCATACAGTTTTCCATAGTGACTCTATGAATTTACATTCCCACCAACAGTGCAAGAGGGTTTCCTTTGCTCCACATCCGCTCCAGCATTTGTTCTTTGTAGATTTTCTGATGATGCTCATTCTAACTGGTGTGAGATTATACCTCATTGTAGTTTTGATTTGCATTTCTCTAATAATTAGTGATGTTGAGGAGCTTTTCATGGGCTTCTTGGCCATCTGTATGTCTTCTTTGAAGAAATGTCTATTTAGGTCTTCTGCCCAGTATTGGATTGGGTTGTTTGTTTTTTTTTAAATATTGAGCTGCACGAGCTGTTTATATATTTTGGAGTTTAATCCTTTGTCCATTGATTCATTTGCAAATATTTTCTCCCATTCTGAGGATTGTCTTTTCATCCTGTTTATGGTTTCTTTTTCTGTGCAAAAACTTTTAAATTTCATTAGGTCCCATCTATTTATTTTTGTTTTTATTTCCATTACTCTAGGAGGTGGATCAAAAAAGATCTTGCTGTGATTTATGTCAAAAAGTGTTCTTCCTATGTTTTCCTCTAAGAGTTTTAGAGTGTCTGGTCTTACATTTAGGTCTCGAATCCATTTTGAGTTTATTTTTGTGTATGGTGTTAAGGAGTGTACTAATTTCATTCTTTTACATGTAGCTGTCCAGTTTTCCCAGCACCACTTATTGAAGAGACTGTCTTTTCTCCATTGTATATCCTTGCCTCCTTTGTCATAGGTTAGTTGACCACAGGTGCGTGGGTGTATCTCTGGGCTTTTGATCTTGTTCCATTGATCTATATTTCTGTTTTTGTGCCAGTACCATAGTGTCTTGATTGCTGTAGCTTTGTAGTATAGTCTGAAGTCAGGGAGTCTGATTCCTCCAGCTCAGTTTTTATTTTCCCTCAAGACTACTTTGGCTATTCGGGGTCTTTTGTATCTCCATACAAATTTTAAGATTTTTTTTCTAGCTCTGTAAAAATATGTTATTGGTAATTTGATAGGGATTGCATTGAATCTGTTGATTGCTTTGAGTAGTATAGTCATTTTCACAATATTGATTCTTCCAATCGAAGAGCATTGTATATCTCTCCATCTGTTGGTATCATCTTTAATTTCTTTCATCAGTATCTTATAGTTTTCTGCATACAGGTCTTTTGTCTCCCTAGGTAGGTTTATTCCCAGGTAATTTATTCATTTTGTTGCAGTGGTAGATGGGAGTGTTTCCTTAATTTCTCTTTCAGATTTTTCATTATTAGTATATAGGAATGCAAGATATCTCTGTGCATTAATTTTGTATCCTGCAACTTTATCAAACACACTGATTAGCTTTAGTAGTTTTCTGGTGGCATGTTTAGGATTCTCTATGTACAGTGTCATGTCATCTGCAAACAGTGATAGTTTTACTTCTTTTCTGATTTGTATTCATTTTATTTCTTTTTCTTCTCTGATTGACATGGCTAGGACTTCCAAAACTCTGTTAAATAATAGTGGTGCGAATGGACCTCCTTGTCTTATTCCTGATCTTAGAGGAAATGGTTTCAGTTTTTCACCATTGAGAATGATGTTTGCTGTGGGGTTTTCATATATGGGCTTTATTATGTTGAGGTAGGTTCCCTCTATGACCACTTTCTGGAGAGTTTTTATCATAAATCGGTGTTGAATTTTGTTGAAAGCTTTTTCTGCATCTATTGAGATGATCATATGGATTTTACCCTTCAGTTTGTTAATATGGTGTATCACGTTGATTGATATGCATATACTCAAGAATCCTTGCATCCCTGGGATAAATCCCACTTGATCACGGTGTATGATCCTTTTAATGTGTTGTTGGATTTTGTTTGCTAGTATTTTGTTGAGGACTTTTGCATATATATTCATCAGTAATATTGGCCTGTAATTTTCTTTTTGTAGGATATTTGTCCGGTTTTGGTATCAGGGTGATGGTAGCCTCATAGAATGAGTTTGAGAGTGTTCCTTCCTCTACAACTTATTGGAAGAGTTTAAGAAGGATGGGTGTTAGCTCTTCTCTAAATGTTTGATAGAATTCACCTGTGAAGCCATCTGGTCTTGGACTTTTGTTTGTTGGAAGATTTTTAATCACAGTTTCAATTTCATTACCTGTGCTTGGTGTGTTCATATTTTCTATTTCTTCCTGGTTCAATCTTGGAAAGTTATACCTTTCTAAGAATTTGTCCATTTCTTCCAGGTTGTCCATTTTATTGGCATAGAGTTGCTTGTAGTATTCTCTTAGGATGTTTTGTATTTCTGTGGTGTCTGTTGTAACTTCTCCTCTTTTTTCATTCTAATTTTATTGATTTGAGTCCTCTCCCTCTTTTTTTTTTGCAGTACATGGGCCTCTCACTGTTGTGGCCTCTCCCATTGCGGAGCACAGGCTCTGGGCTCACAGGCTCAGCAGCCATGGCTCACGGGCCCAGCTGCTACATGGCATGTGGGATCCTCCCGGGCCAGGGCACAAACCCGTGTTCCCTGCATCGGCAGGCAGAAGCCCCTCCCTCTTTTTCTTGATAAGTCTGGCTAATGGGTTATGGATGTTGTTTATATTCTCAAAGAACCAGCTTTTAGTTTTATTGATTTTTGCTATTGTTTTCTCTGTTTCTTTTTCATTTATTTCTGCTCTGATTTTATGATTTCTTTCCCTCTGCTAACTTTGGGTTTTGTTTGTTCCTCTTTCTCTAATTCCTTTAGGTGTAAGATTAGATTGTTTATTTGAGATTTTTCTTGTTTCTTGAGGTAGGCTTGTATAGCTATACACTTCCCTCTTAGAACTGCTTTTGCCGCATCCCATAGGTTTTGGATTGTCACGTTTTCATTGTTATTTGTCTCTAGGTACTTTTTCATTTCTGCTTTGATTTCTTCAGTGATCTCTTGGTTATCTAGTAACGTATTGTTTAGCCTCCATGTGTTTGTGTTCTTTACGTTTTTTTTTTTTCCCTCTAATTGATTTGTAGTCTCATAGAGCTGTGGTCAGGAAACATGCTTGACATTATTTCAATTTTCTTAAATTTACTGAGGCTTGATTTGTGACCCAAGATGTGATGAATCCTGGAGAATGTTCCGTGCACACTGAGAATAAAGTGTAATCTGCTGTTTTGGGATGGAATGTCCTATAAATATCAATTAAATCTGTCTGGTCTATTGTGTCATTTAAAGCTTTTGTTTCCTTATTAATTTTCTGTTTGGATGATCTGTCCATTGGTGTAAGTGAGGTGTTAAAAGTCCTCAACTATTATTGTGTTACTGTTGATTTCCTCTTTTATAGCTGTTAGTAGTTGCCTTATGTATTGAGGTGCTCCTATGTTGGGTGCATATATATTGATAACTGTTATATCTTCTTCTTGGATTGATCCCTTGATCATTATGTAGTGTCCTTCCTTGTCTCTTGTAACATTCTTTATTTTAAAGTCTATTTTATCTGATATGAGTATTGCTACTGCAGCTTTCTTTTGATTTCCATTTGCATGGAATATCTTTTTCAATCCCCTCACTTTCAGTCTGTATGTATGCCTAGTTCTGAAGCAAGTCTCTTATAGACAGCATATATATGTGTCTTGTTTTTGTATCCATTCAGCAAGCATGTGTCTTTTTGTTGTAGCATTTAATCCATTCACTTTTAAGGTAATTATTGATATGTATGTTCCTATTACCACTTTTCTAATTCTTTTGGGTTTTTGTTTTTTGTTTTTTTTTTTTTTGAAGGTTCTTCTCTTGTGTTTCCCACTTAGAGTAGTTCCTTTAGCATTTGTTGTACAGCTGGTTTGATGGTGCTGAATACTCTTAGCTTTTGCCTGTCTGTGTAGCTTTTGACTTCTCCAGCAAATCTGAATGAGATTCTTGCTGGATAGAGTAATCTTGGTTGTAGGTTCTTTGCTTTCATCACTTTAAGTATATCATGCCACTCTCTTCTGGCTTGTAGAATTTCTGCTGTGAAATCAGCTGTTAACCTTATGGGAGTTCCCTTGAATGTTACTTGTCATTTTTCCCTTGTTGCTTTCAATAATTTTTCTTTGTCTTTAATTTTTGCCAATTTGATTACTATGTGTCTCAGCGTGTTTCTCCTTGGGTTTTTCCTATATGGGACTCACTGTGCTTCCTGGACTTGGGTGGCTATTTCCTTTCCCATGTTAGGGAAGTTTTTCAACTATAATCTCTTCAAATATTTTCTCAGGTACTTTCTCTCACTCTTCTCCTTCTAGGACCCTTATAATGCGAATATTGTTGCATTTAATGTTTTCCCAGAGGTCTCTTAAGTTGTCTTCATTTCTTTTCATTCTTTTTTCTTTATTCTCTTCCACAGCAGTGAATTCCACCATCTGTCTTCCAGGTCACTTATCCATTCTTCTGCCTCTGTTATCCCGCTATTGATTCCTTCTAGTGTAATTTTCATTTCAGTTATTGTATTGTTGATCTCTGAGTTTTTTTGTTCTTTAATTCTTGTAGATCTTTGTTAAACATTTCTTGCATCTTCTCGATCTTTGCCTCCATTCTTTTTCTGAAGTCCTGGATCATCTTCACTATCATTATTTTGAATTATTTTTTTCTGGAAGGTTGCCTATTTCCACTTCATTTAGTTGTTTTTCTGTGGTTTTATCTTTTTCCTTCATCTGGTACATAGCCCTCTGCCTTTTCATCTTGTCTATCTTCCTGTGAATGTGGTTTTTGATCCATAGGCTGCAGGATTGTAGTTCTTCTTGCTTCTGCTGTCTTCCCTCTGGTGGATGAGTCTATCTAAGAGACTTGTGCAAGTTTCCTGATGGAAATGACTGGTGGTGGGTAGAGCTGGCTGTTGTTCTGATGGGCAGAGCTCTGTAAAACTTTAATCCACTTGTCTGCTGATGGGTGGGGTGGGTCCCCTCCCTGTTGGTTGTTTGGCCTGAGTTGACCCAACACTGGAGCCTACCCAGCCTCTTTGGTGGGGCTAATGGCAGACTCTGGGAGGGTTAACACCAAGGAGTACTTCCTAGAACTTCTTCTCTCAGTGTCCTTGTCCTAACGGTGAGACAGAGCCACCCCTGCCTCTGCAGCAGACCCTCCAACACTAGCAGGTAGGTCTGGTTCATTCACTATGGGGTCACTTCTCCTTCCCCTGGGTCCTGATGTGCATACTACTTTATGTGTGCCTTCCAAGAGTGGAGTCTCTGTTTCCCCCAGTTCTGTCGAAGTCTGCAATCAAATCCTGCCAGCCTTCAAAGTCTGATTCTCTAGGATTTCCTTCTCCCATTGCCAAGCCCCCAGGTTTGGAAGCCTGACGTGGAGCTCAAAACCATCAATCAAGTGGGTGGACTTCCGTGGTATAAGTGTTCTCCAGTTTTTGAGTCACCCACCCAGCAGTTATGAGATTTGATTTTATTGTGATTGAATGCTTCCTACTGTCTCATTGTGGCTTCTCTTTTGTCTTTGGTTGTGAGGTATGTTTTTTGGTGAGCTCCAGTGTCTTCCTGTAGATGATTGTTCAGCAGTTAGTTGTGATTCTGGTGTTCTCACAAGAGAGGGTGACAGCATGTCCTTCTACTCTGCCATCTTGAACCAGTCTTCCTCCTACTACCATTTTCTTAATTGTTTTGGGTTTGTTTTGTAGGTTCTTTTCTTCTCTTGTGTTTCCCACTTAGAGAAGTTCCTTTAACATTTGTTGTAGAGCTGGTTTTGTGGTGCTGAATTCTCTTAGCTTTTGCTTGTCTGTAAAGCTTTTGGTTTCTCCATCGAATCTGAGTGAGATCCTTGCTGGGTAGAGTAATCTTGGTTGTCCCAATATGCTTTTGATATATATATGTATATATATATATATATATATATATAGTCATTTCTTTATCAATACCTAGATTCCATCTGATTTTATGTTCTGGATTCTTTAGTGTTCTAACTCTATTTCCTAACTTTAAATTTCTTTTCACATAGGAACAATTTAAATTTTTTTTTTCCGTTATTTTCTTATAGTATTAAAGGTATGAGTTCAGTTTAATTTTACTGATTGATATCTTAGGTAATTTATGAATATATTTTCCTCCTTACAAAATGTTGTGTATATATGTTATCTTTGTGTATATAGATATGTATCTTTGTACATATTTGTACATATACTTTGCATACATATGCATATATTTTTAATCAGATTATGTACATACACAGAGTAAAGAATTTGACTTTCATAATAAATACAAAGGATATATGTGAATGTGTATTGAATATATATTATGTATTTTTATATACTTTCCTATAGAATATTTTCCTTATCTAAATTGTATGAACATTACAGCCATTGGTGATTCCTGTCTTGCAATATTTTAAACTATGCACTGAGTATTCTATTAGCTAATCTGTGTTAATATCCTTTATAATTTCCATACAGTAAATTCCTAGATATGCAATTGTTTTGTAACACATTTTAAAGACTTTGATTCATAATGACAAGATACACTTTGAAAACATGTCAGTTTATAAGCCTAACCTATGAATATGTATATCTTTAAAGATTAGAAGTTTAACATGGTGAATCTTCACCAGTTCATTGGCAATATATACTAGCTAATTTTTCATTTATATTTATTTGTATTTTATGCCTATTAATGATTGTTAACATTGCAAACATTGTCAAAAATTTGCATATATTTTTAGTGTAAGCATATTTCTTCTCTCCTGAGTTGCCTGTATGTTGTTTGTCTTTGCCAACGTTTTTACTGTTTTTGAAATGCTGTTTTCATGTTAATTACTTTATTAGTTTAGGAGATTTATATGATTTAAATATTTTTCCCAGGTTATTTTTTATTTCATTTAAGGGATTTTAATTTTTTAATATAAGAAAAGTATTTAAATTTTATGTAGTAAAATTATTCACATCTTATAAAATTTAATTTTACATATACAGTTGATTCTTGAAAACCAGGGGTTTAAACCATGTGGGTCCACGTACATGCAGATTTTTCCCACTAGATACATACTACGGTACTACATGATCTGCATTTGGTTGAATCCAGGGATGTGGAACCACAGATATGGAGGGCTGACTATAAAGTTATACATGGATTTTCCATTGTGCGGTGGTAGTCACCACTAATCCCTATGTTGTTTAGGGTCAACTCTATGTTTTATAGTGATACTTTACAGTATTAGATATCTTACAGAATAAGAGATGTCAGATATTCATATATAATACAGTTTTTAAATATTAATATTATTTATATTTGGATTAATTTACTTAATTGTGTTTTATAGAAATATAACTTTATTTTGCCAAGATATAAATAAGCCATTTGCTTATGTTTTAGGGAACTTAAGGGAAAAAGAGAGGATTTTGAGCAGAATCGTATTAAACACACTCATATTTAAGGATTATTGATATATTACAATATTAATATGAATATCTTGGGATATATTTTAAATCTTTTGTTTAGGTTATTTCTTTGGTCTTAATAAATTTATAGTAAATAAGTACTTAATGTATATAATGTTAAAATGATTGTTCTATGTAGTTCATCACAAGTATTTGGAGATTTATACTAATTTTATTACCTCCTCTTGTAATTGTTTATTTAATTTAGTTAATTAATTAATTAATTTTTTGCTCTACTGCATGGTATGTGGGATCTTAGTGCCTGACCAGAGATATAACCCATGCCCCCTGCAGTGGAAGCACAGAGTCTTAACTACTGGACCGCCAGGGAAATCCCATCTCTTCTTTTACAATGAAATAACAAATACCCTAAAGTAGAAGTGCTAAGAATGAACCCAAGCTTTCCAACCCCAAAGTCATGAATTTAAGCAGCATAATAAATTGTTGGTGTATAAAAGAGCTTTGTTTTCTGTGTGAGTGTTTTTGTGTATCATCTGTGCCCATGAGAATTTATTTTTTGTCATGCCTAATTAAGGAGTTCTCTCATCAGATCTATAGTTTTTTCACTGATTCACTTTCATTTTATAGGTAATGCATCATTTGCAAATATTTTCAATAACTGCATTTTACTTTTCTATATTTTATTTCCTTTTTATTTGTATTTCTTTTGTTGTTTTACAAATTTTTTACATTGGTTGCTAGACTTCTCATAAATTTTTATTCCTTGCTTAAGTAATTATTTAAACAATGAATTTCACTGTAATTACTGAATCTTTATCCCACAAGGATCTGCCTGTTATTTCCAGTGAGGGTAAATTTTCTTAGTAGTCAGAAACCCTGGTATTATATGGATGTCCACTTTGTGTGAAAAAGACAACTGAGGACTGAGGTTGATATCTACGGATTCATAGGTCATGGATAACTGGTTAATGGAACTCAGTAAGGATGACATGGAATACTAGTGACAAAGGGAATACACGTGGGTGAATCTCTCAGAATAGACCAGAGTGTAAAAATATTTATATCTTTCATAAATGCCCACTAGAGGGTATCACTTTAATGGGGGACATAACGAACTGCTGGAGACAGTTCTTCAGATTTTAATCAGAACACTTTTTCAGCCATCCCTGTGCTTTCATAATAGACTCATGTATAAAGTGTTCATGGTGCCAGAGAATGGGGCTGAGGACAGATTCAAAAATATGAAATTTCTCTCACTAAGTAACTAGTACTCTTCTCAGTAGTAACTAGTCTAGCTACTGTTACTACTGAGAAGAATGCATGCCAATACCAAAGGCTAACCTTGAGCCCTAAAATGACATAATTCTCTGGAAGACCTGCTAGCAGGTAACAGGTTTACAAAATATATGCTTTTCTTTGGGGGGTTGCAGGGCCGCAATTTCTCCCTACAAGAATAGATACATATTCCAGTTATACATTTGTTTTCTCTGCCCAGAACCATTATTTAATAACTTATAGAATATCCACTGCATGACATCCTACACAGTATCACATCTGTACACTGGAATAATTCACACATCCTACACTATAAAATAAATCCCATGAAATCACTGGTAATATCATTTGTTCTATCACCCAGAATTAGTTGGCTCCATAAAATTGTTGAATGGTTACCAAAGAATAAACCATGGGAAATATCATTTTGTGAGGTGGGGGAGCATATCTACAACAGGTGATATGTACCTTAATCCAGCAGCCAATATTTTAGGCTTTGTCCCCATAACCAGTAACAAAGGGTTCAGGACTTATGTAAAGTTGTGAAAGATATCTCTCATGATTGCATGTAATAAACAGAGAAGAGATTTTCACTTCCCTTCCTCATGACTCTGGGTTCATATGTGTGGAGATCACAGAGCCCAGGAGAGGAAGGCTTCCATTAGGAAACACAGCCATGATATCATAAATATGAAAGCTGAAGCTATTCCTGGTTATTTTGGTCTCGATGCTGCTGAACAAATAGGCAACAAAGGTAAACAATACACAGACTAATGTGGTATTTTCTGCTTATAAAGGAGAAATGTGGCTATTGCTACTCAATGGGATCAAGAAGGACTATATGTAGACCCCAAGGAATTCATTGGGTCATTCCTTAGTACCTTTGCATAATAATCTTCAGTAGTGGAAAACAGCTTTAACATAATAAAGACAGCATCACCAAGGACTCAGATCCTGAAGGAAGAAGGCATTTATTCACCATATCAGGAAAATTCTCTAGCTGAGGCTTTTACAAAGTATAAGGGGAACATGCAATGAGCAGCATATAGCCTGTATATATACCACTGCATATATTGTCAATTAATTTATGACAAAAGAGCCAAGTATATATAATAGAGAAAACATTTAATAACAATGCCAGGAAAAATGTATAGTCACGTGCAAAAGAATGAAACTGGACAACTATCTTACATCATACACAAAAATCAACTCAAAATGAGTTAAAGACTTGAATGTAAGACCTGTAATCATAAATATCCTAGAAGAAAACAGAGGGTAAGTGCTTTGAAATCAGTCTTGCTAATTATTTTTTGGATTTGACACTAAAACAAAGGCAACAAAAGCAAAAATTAATAAGTGGGACCATATCAAACTATAAAACTTCTATACAGCACAGGAAATCATAAACAAAATGAGAAGGCAACCTGTGGAATGGGAAAAATATTTGCAAATCGTATATCTGATTCAGAGTTAATATTCAAAACATGTAATGAACTCACAAGCCTCAATAACAGAAAAACACCGAACAATCTAATTTTAAAAACAAGCAGAGGAACTGAATAGACATTTCCTAAATAACACATACAAATGCTTAAAAGGTACATGAAAAGGTGCTCAACATCACTGATCATCAGGGAAGTGCAAATCAAAACCGCAATGAGATATCATCTCACACCTGTTAGAGTGGCTATTATAAAAAAAAACAAGAGATAGCAAGTGTTGGTAAGGATGTAGAGAAAAGGAAACACTTTGTGTGTGCTATCAGTCATCTGCTGGAACCTTGACTCATAAAACATAAACACTGAATGTTAAGGTAATGAACTCAAGTTACTACAATTGACAGTGTTTAACAAGTCAATGGATTAACAAAATAAAGATGAAAATTTAAATAAAGAAAATATATGGAATATATTTATTAAGTTCATATTATGTTGAGCAAGTACTAAATTGTTTATGAGATTTTGTTATTCTGCTTTTTCTGTGTAATATTACCTAATAATAGTTCTCCCTACTTTTTCATTGCATTAAGATCGTGTACTTGTGAACATTAAAACAGCTTCCTGAGCTTCCTAATACACTGATTTTTCTTATGACCCAGCATTAATGAAAGAGAATGAGAGACTAAGAACTGTTAACCACAAAGCTAAAAAAAACTGTAGCTTTTATAAACTGTAAATATAATTTAAGTAAACTGTTAAGAATAACAACATTCTCTAATGAGAAAATTAAAATTGAACTCTTGATTTTTACTCTTGTGCTGTTTTTGTGAGAACCACACTGCTGGGTTAATGTTTTTTATGTTGTACATGGAAAAAAAATTCTTAAAGATTTTATTAAAATTTTTAAAAATACTAATTTTGTCAAGAAATATCCACCGGATAACTATTAAGTGCCAAGAGTGCTGCTAGAGACTAATTAGGATTATTCAAATCTTTGCAGAATGAATTTACAGGCCAATGTCTTAGAGAAATCCATACACTACCAAATGTAAAATAGGTAGCCTTGGAAGCAGCAGCATAGTACAGGGAGATCAGCTCGGAGCTCTGTGGCGACCTAGAGGGGTGGGATAGGGAGGATGGGAGGGAGGCCCAAGAGAGAGGGAATATGGGGATATATGTATGCATATGGCTCATTCACTTTGTTGAGAAACAGAAACTAACACAGCATTTTGAAGTGATTATACTCTAATAAAGATGTATTAAGAAAATAAAATATTCTGGAGAAACTTAAAAAAAAAGAAAAACTAAGTCTGATTTTTCAGGCTTGACTATAGGCCTGACAAAAGCATTCTTTGGCAGGCCTCATGGGGAAAATCTGCTCTCTCCACACCAGATTTTGTGCACAGCCAGTAGATTTTAGTCTCTGAGAGGAGTTGTGGTCAAGGACACAACTAGCCAGTCACACTCTTTCCAGTATTCGCACTCTTAATCCAAGCACATTCGTTCCTAGGTCTCTTAATCTGAGGCTTTGGCCAGAGGTCTTCTTTGGGTGCTTCTGTTGAAACCTCCTTAGGGGAAGAGAGAGAAGGGAAAACACTGAAGACACCTTTTACCATTTTGACTCAGTACCCAGAACTTTTTCACTCCTGGACCTTTGTCCTCTACATTTTCTCCAATGCCTGGGGCCATAAAATTTCTAGAACATTTTCTTTTGGGCTTGCTCATCAGTGAGATGACCCCCACGTCTGTGTTGATCCACCTGACCCTCAATTAGTGCACTGTTCTATGGGGGAAAATGGAACAGGGGGAGTTGATGTTTTTTCTGGTTTTATCCTCTGGCTTATACCATTGCAGTTAAGTGATTAAAGGCTTAACTTCATTTTTGGCTTGTTGCTTTAAATGACTACTCCAATACCTGGCAACTCAGCTCACACAAATACCCTTCTCTCAGCTCAACTTAGTCCTAAGATTATATTCCTCCTAATGTTATCAGTAACTACTCAATTTCTCTTAAGCCTGTGTTGTAGGATTGAGAGCCCAGTTTTGCCAAAGCATAACATTAGCACAATATCAGAAAACTTATTTGTAATATTTTGGTTTAAGAACAACATATAAGCAACATGGTAGAGATCAAATTTTAAAAATGTGCCCTGCATCTGGCAGTGTTTGAACTCTTTAACTAGAGGATAAGAAAGAAAGAATCATATTTTCCAAAAAAATCAATTTATTTGCTGTACATTGTGACTACTAAAAGATCTATAGGTGTGCACATTCCTATTTCTTGAGAACAATGTTGCTAGAATAACCAGGTTGTTTATTCCAACATTTAGGAAGATTCATCAGATAAGCTGAACTAATGATAAGGGTATCAATCCTCCAAAAATTACTCTGTATTATTAATATATTCATATTCACTTTTCAGTTGTAACAGAATTTATGAATAGATAATATGGAAAATGATGAGATAATTCTTAAAATTAAAGATTTAATACTAAATTTTAAAGCTTTGCTATTTTGTTGTTCTTGTTATATCCATTTGTGTGTGTGTGATTCAGACTCATGTGGAATACAGTCGGTCCTCTATATCTGCGGAATCCATATCCATGGATTCAACAAACTGTGGATCAAAAATAATCAGGGAATGCTGGAAAGGGTGTGGAGAAAAGGGAACACTCTTACACTGTTGATTGGAATGTAAATTGATACAGTCACTATGGAGAACAGTATGGAGGCTTCTTAAAAAAATAAAAATGGAGCTACCATATGATCCTGCAATCCCACTCTTAGGCATATATCTGGAAAAAAAACATGGTCTGAAAGGAAACATGCACCCCAACATTTATTGCAGCACTGTTTATAATAGCCAAGACATGGAAGCAACCTAAATGTCCATTGACGATGAGCAGGTAAAGAAGATGTGGTACATATGTACAATGGAATATAACTCAGCCAGTAAAAAGAATGAAGTAATGCTATTTGCAGCAACATGGTTGGATCTAGAGATTCTCATACTGAGTGAAGTAAGTCAGACAGAGAAAGACAAATATCTTATGATGTCACATATGCAGAATCTAAAAAGAAATGATACTAATTAACTTATTTACGAAACAGAAATGGACTCACAGACTTAGAGAACAAATTTATGGTTACCTGAGGGATAGTTAGGTGAGGTCAGGGAAGGGATAGTTAGGGAGTTTGGGATTGATATGTACACACTACTATATTTAGAATGGATAACCAACAAGGACCTGCTGTATAGCACAGGGAAATCTGCTCAATATTATGTAACAACCTAAATTGGAAAATAATTTGAAAAAGAATTGATACATGCATATGCATAACTGAATCACTTTGTTGTATACACCTTAAACTAACACAATATTGTTAATCAACTATACCCCAATATAAAATAAAATCAATGTAAATTAAATTAAATTTGAAAAAGACCAGAAGTAAAAAACTAAATTAAATAGTTAAGATGATAAATTTTACATATAAAACTACAATAAGAAATTGGAAAAAATTAATGGGAGGGGTAATTTGCAAAGGAAAAAAAGAAGTAATGAGCAGTCCAATAAAAATGTTCAAACATACTTCATCCCTGTACAAACAACTATGGGCAAACCAGTCACAAAATAATAGGGCCACTGTAACATTCACATCTGCCATGAGGTAGGATAGTTTACAAGAGTTACTACTGAAAGATCAAAACATATGTCTCATTTATCACATGTGAACCATTAAATTCTGGATGTAAGGATATGTAATAACATAGATACTTCATATTCACACTAACCCTGTGGAAGAATAATTTGGGTGATAGATATGTAGCCTGTAGCTTCTATGTTATCATACAGTGTATAATTTCAGAATACCAATATGGCAGGGAGGTAGAGAGCAGGAATTTCTAGGCAAGCAGTAGGTATCCAAGGATATATGATGTCACCTTTTCAAATAATGCAGTAAGTGCCTCCCTATTCCCTTACTTTCTGCATTTCTGGTGATTGGAAAGACAATACATTATTTTCATTTCTTAAGTTCTCCCTAATATCCTCATAACTTCAGAAGTCTCCGTCTTAGATCTAGATTTTCTTCTGAAACCATGTAGATTCATTTTTATAAAGGAAAAAGTATTGGCTCTGTAAAATAATCATAAACAAGAAAAAACAAGGAAGATTCCTCAGATAATGTGAACCAATGATAAGGATCTTGTGTCTACAAAGCCTACCCATAATCCATAATTTAGATTATATATATTTAATATTTTTCTATCAACCTTTCTAAGTATTGATAATAAAATAATTTTACAAAGGGGTACTAAAAAATTGAGAGCAATTATCTTCACAAAAAGTAAAAAGTATTCCCAACGTCATTCCTATCAAGATAATGATTCAAAGCAAGGATTCTGACAGCAGACTTACTGGCTTCAAACTCAGCATTTACTTTCCTAGCTCTGTAACACAGTTGAGTTACTTCACTTCTCTGAGACTCAGTTTCCTCCCCTGTAAAATTTGGTTATAGAAACAACTTAACTTTACAGATTGTTGAGAACGTTAGATGTGTTAACACATGTACAGCACCTTTAATATTGGACACTATACAAACATAAATAAATGTTAGCTTCTCAGTTCAGTATCAAATTTGGAGGTGTTATTTATTATGCCATCCCTCTGTGTAACTTGGTGAGTTAAAGCCAGAGAATAGCCTGAGAGACTCTGCAATTCAGTTATTAGATCTGTTAGCCTCACTCAAATCCTATCCAGAGAACTTAGGGACCTTTTTGTGTATTTTAGGAAATCCATAAATTTCCTGGACACAAAATTTCAAGGCATATTTTGTGTATAATGGCCTATATACAGTTTTATGGGAAAAATCCATACCCCCAAAAATCCAATAGCAATGGTCTGCATTTTTATTTCATTTAACTATATAATTTGCTAAGATTAAGCAATCAAATTAAAAGTAATATGTTGTAGTGATTTTGAGCAAGAGAAGTGGACTTTTATTAACATTGTTTCTCTGGGTAAATCCCTTAACTTCTCTGAACATTTATAAAATGGAAGTAATTATAATTATTTTTCATATTTCTGAAAAATGCTGATTTCACATTGCAAAAAATATATAGTTAACCTGAGACATCAAAAACTCAGTTATTTCCTGAAAGTAAATTAGACATTTCTTGAGCATATGCTAGCATATTCAGGCGAATATATTTCTATGCACTAGTCATTTGTTGCCCACAACTTGAGTGAGTTAATATATTTTCAAAAATTTCCAAACCTCTGCTCTCCAGGGAATATTTGGCTCAATAGACCTTTTTGACTAATGTAGCTTACATTTTAAAATTTAATTTTATGATCTTAATATGTTGATTTGAGTAAGTGATAGATATTAAGGAAGGGCAAGCTGTCACAATTAATAGAAAGTTACACTTTTGAAATTCTAGTTCCACTCTTTGGATTTTATTTTTTGTCTTACAACATCTTTAATGGGTAAGCTAATAAGGTAAAAAATAAATATACTTATTTTACATATGGTATACATTAATTGGTTTCAATATTTTAATATTGGTTACTGGAACAAACATCTATTTATTAAATAGCATCGGAACTCAACCACAAAATGATACTGACATTAAATATTCATGTTAAGGAGTGTGTTTTATTTCTTATTTATTTTTAAATGTTTTACCTGGGGGCCTGCCAACTATAAGGATGATTCATTCAGTCTAGAAGCTCCTTATACCTGGATCTCACCCCACCACTTCCTCACCAGTGACTCAGGGCCCCATGGGAGTCTGTGAGGTAATTGCTTCTTTTTTTTTTTTTTTTTTTTTTTTTTTTGGTGTTAGTATTTTTTATTTTTTTTTTATTGGAGTATAGTTGATTTACAATGTGCTGATCTCTGCTGTACAGCAAAATGACTCAGTTATACACATATAGACATTCTTTTTTTATATTATTTTCCATTATGGTTTATCCCAAGATATTCAATATAGTTCCCTGTGCTATACAGTAGTACTTTGTTGTTTATCCATCCTATATATAATAGTATACATCTGCTAATCCCAAAGTCCCAGTTCTTCCCTCTCTCTTCCCCCTCCCACTTGACAACCAAAAGTCTGTTCTCTATATCTGTGAGTCTGTTTCTGTTTTGAAGATAGGATTTGTGCCATACTTTAAATTCCACACATAAGTGATATCATATGGTATTTATGTTTCTCTTTCTGACTTACTTCACTTAGTATGATAATCACTAGTAGCATCCATGTTGCTGCAAATGGCAATATTTCGTTCTCTTTTTATGTCTGAGTAGTATTCCCTTGTATATATGTACCATATCCTCTTTATCCATTTGTTTGTCGATGGACATTTAGGTTGTTTCTATGTTTTGGCTACTGTGAGTAGTGCTGCTATGAACATAGTGGTGTATGTACATATTTTAATTATAGTTTTGTCTAGGTATATGCCCAGGAGTGGGATTGATGGATCCAATGATCTTGAACTGGAAGAATTCATATTGTTAAAATAGCATTATTACCTAAAGAAATCTACAGATTTAATGTGATCCCTATCAAAATAGTCATGACAGTTTTCACAGAACTAAAACAAATTATCTGAAAATTTTTATGGAACAATAAAAGACCCAGAATTGCCAAAGCAATCCTGAGGAAAAAAAAAAAAAAGCAGGAGACATAACTCTCACAGGTTCAGACAATACTACAAAGCTACATTAATCCTAACAGTGTGGTATTGATACAAAAACAAACATATGGGATCAATGGATCAGAATAGAGAGCACACCTATGGTCAGTTAATTTTCAACAAAGGATGCAAGAATATAGAATGGGAAAAAGAGTCTCTTCAGCAAGTGGTACTGGGAAAGTTGGATAGCTGCATGTAAATCAATGAAGTTAGAACACACCTTCACACCATACACAAAATAAATTCAAAAAGTCTTAAAGATTTAAACATAAGGCATGACACCATAAAACTCCTAGATGAGAGCATAGGCAAAACATCCTCTGACATAAATCATACCAATGTTTTCTTAGATCAGTCTCCCAAGGCAATAGAAATAAAAACACAAATAAATAAATGTGACCTAATCAAACTTACAGGCTTTTGCACAGCAAAGGAAACCAAAAAAAAAAAAAAAAAAAAAAAAGACAACTGACAGAATGGGAGAAAATATTTGCAAATGGTGTGACAGACAAGAGCTTAATCTCCAAAATATACAAACAGCTCATACAACTCAACAACAAAGAAACGAAAAAAACAATCGAAAAATGGGCAGAAGACTTTAATAGACATTGCTCCGAAGAAGACATACAGATGGCCAGTAGGCACATGAAAAGATGCTCAACATCACTAATCATCAGAGAAATGCAAATCAAAACTACAATGAGGGCTTCTCTGGCGACGCAGTGGTTGAGAGTCTGCCTGCCAATGCAGGGGACACGGGTTCGTGCCCCGGTCTCGGAAGATCCCACATGCCATGGAGCAGCTAGACCTGTGAGCCATGGCCACTGAGCCTGCGCATCCGGAGCCTGTGCTTCACAATGGGAGAGGCCACAACAGTGAAAGGCCTGCGTACCACACACACACACACACACACACAAAAAAAAAAATCTACAGAAAATCTACAAACAACAAATGCTGGAGAGGGTGTGGAGAATAGGGAACACTCTTGCACTGTTGGTGGGAATGTAAATTGATACAGTCACTATGGAGAACAATATGGAGGTTCCTTAAAAATCTAAAACTAGAATTACCATATGATCCAGCAATCCACTACTGGGCATATACCCAGAGAAAATCATAATTGAAAAAGACACATGCAACCCAGTGCTCATTGCAGCACTATTTACAATAACCAGGTCATGGAAGCAACCTAAATGCCCATCAACAGATGAACAGATAAAGAAGATGTGGTACTTATACACAATGGAATATTACTCAGCCATAAAAATGAATGAAATTGGATAATTTGTTGAGACGTAGATGGATCTAGAGACTGTCATACAGAGTGAAGTAAGTCAGAAAGAGAAAAACAAATATCATATATTAATGCATATATGTGGCACCTAGAAAAATGGTACAGATGAACGGGTTTGCAGGGCAGAAATTGAGACACAAACGTAGAGAACAAATGTATGGACACCAAGGGGGGAAAGCAGTGGGGTGGTGGGGGTGTTGGTGTGATGAATTGGGCAATTGGGATTGACATGTATACAATGATGTGTATAAAATTGATGACTAATAAGAACCTACTGTATAAAAAAATAAATTAAATTAAATTTAAAAAAATAACAAAACAAAAAAACACTACAATGAGGTACCATCTCACACAGGTAGAATGGCCATCATTAAAAAGTCTACAAATAACAAATGCTGGAGAGGTTGGGGAAAAAAGGGAACACTTCTACCCTTTTGGTGGGAATATAAGCTGGTACAGCCACTATAGAAAAGAGTGTAGAGGTTCCTCAGAAAACTAAAAATAGAATTACCAAATATTTTCTTTTTAAAATGTTAAGTCCTACAGTCGTGTTTTTAGTTTGTTTATCTGTTTGTGTTTTTATACTATGACCCCTGAAATTTTCCAGCCCTGATTGTTCATAAAGTTTCTGACATACAATATAGGTAGCAAATTAAAGAATAGTCTCTTTTAAAGTGGTGGTAATGTAAATCTATCGCTGTTTATATTCAAGACATTGCCATATGTCATTCAGTATAAAAAATTGGGGAGATTTTTATGGTAGGAAATTAGGATCGTGGTGGGATGAAGGGAAGTGTAAAAGATGTTGGGGGAAAAAAATCACCTTTTTATGTATTATCAATCATATAAAGAGTAATTGCAAAATAAAAACTGAAACAACAGCCAAGTGGCAGAAATTATGAATGCTCAAAAATAAGAACAGAGGAGGAATGTAGGTAAAAAGTAGGAAATAAGAAAGCCTTTTAGCAGCAAAGCTGGAAAAAAGCCAATAGGCATTCCCTACTTCTAATAATGATTTTTTCAAGAGTTTGTTAGCTAGGATTACTAGTTTTTTCTGGCAATGAACTTTGTACAAGTGTTTTTTTTTTTCCCCCATTTTTAATAACATTTGTTCTTTTCTTTCTAATTTTATGAGCAATACATATCATTGCAGACAAGAAATACATAAAAGCCTAAAGTAGAAAATATCAATCACTCATAATCCCCACCTTCCCCAGAGATAACCACCATTAGCATTTTGATGCATTTCTTCCCACTGTCTATGAATTCTTTTTAATTGAAGTATAATTGACCTAAACATGTTAGTTCCAGGTGCACAACATAGTGATTCAATATGTGTATACATTACAAAATGATCATGATAAGTCTAGTTACAATCTGTCACCATACAAAGACATTACAATGTAATTGCCTATTCCTCATGCTGTACATTTAATCCCCATGACTCATTTATTTGTAATCAGAAGTTTGTACGTCTTAATCTTCCCACCTATTTCACTCATAACCCCCTCACTTCTCTCTGCTTTGGCAAACAATTGTTTGCTTTCCGTATCTGTGAGTCTGTAATGTTTTGTTATGTTTGTTCCTTTATTAATTTTTTTTTAGATTCCACATATAAGTGAGATCATATGGTATTTGTTTTTCTCTCTCTGACTTATTTCACTTAGCAGAATATACTCTAGGTCCATCCATGTTGTCACAAATGACTATATTACATTCTTTTTTATGGCTGAGTAATATCCCATTGTATATATATGCCAAATCTTTGTCCATTCATCTATCAATGGACACAGGTTGCTTCCATACCCTGGTAATTTTAAATCATGCTGCAATGAACATAAGGGTGTATATATCTTTTTGAACTACTGCTTTTATTTTCATATGGTAGTTCTATTTTTAATTTTTTTGAGGAACCTCCATACTCTTTTCCATAGTAGCTGCACCAATTTACATTTAGCAATGCAAGTGTTGTTTTGTTAATTGTCTTGCACTTTATCAATGCTATATCTCTCTCAAAATTAAGAGATATTTAACAATCTAATATGCCTATGCCATCATCTTTATAAACCAGATAACATCATTCCCCTGCTTATAACCTGCAAATGGCTTCTTCATGACATTTAACATGACACCCAGACTCTTAGTATCACTTTTATCTGTCTAAAGTCTAAACAACCTCTCCTCACTCATTCTTTCCATTTTTTTTAAATTGTAATTTCCATTTTATTGTCTTTTCAGAGAACAGTACTTCTTCAGTCTTTCTTTAATGACTTAGCCCTTACATGGGCTTTGGTGGAGGTCTTGGGTCAGCACTCACAGGTGTAAATTGGGGTGGTGGTATTCAGTCCTTTCAGCTTCAGGAGAACAATTCCTGAACAACTTGCTGTAAATAGCACAACTTATGCAGTAATGTAGTCTCACATACAGCTTGGGAAGCACATAGGTGTCCAAAACACTCACTTTGGAAATGTCCCTGATGGCTGCAGCCTCTACGATGTTACAAATGACCAACTCCTTAATGACCTTATCTTTGCATGTATCAGGCACAGTTGGTGCAGCAAATAGGCTGCACCTGGCCTCGGCCCTTTTTGGCACAACCATTGTTCCTTCTTTTCTTGGTCATCTTGGAAATGAGGAGGAATGAGAGCTCACTCTTATCAAATGACAATGAATGTTTTGCTGTTCTTAGAACAATCTAAATTCTTTCATCAATTTTCCTGTTCAGGATTTTTGTACCTGCTTCTTCTGCTGCTGCGAGCTCATTTCCTCACCTTTTGTACATGTTTTGCCTCCTGTTTCCATCCCCCAATAAAATTTATGTTTCATGAGCAATGGGCCATTATTTACTGATCAAATGCAAACAGTTGTCATCAACTTCTATCAATCTGGTTGCAAAAACCTGCACTAATTGTCTCTGTCTGCTGTTCCAAAGAAGTGTCTTGTATTTTGACCAGTAGCAGAGGTGGGTCATAACTACAGAGTACTCCAAACCCTCCCCAAAAGAACTGACTTTATTTGGAATTAAATGTGGGAATCCACAAGACTATGGTGTTCTTCAACTCAGTAGCTATTTGGGTGATAAGCAATTAAGATGAGGCTGGTAGCACCATGAGAAAAACAAACCAAACCATAAGCCAGCTAATGTACCAGAGAGGACCAGGAAAATAAACAGCTAAGAGGAGTCATCATGGAGTGAAAACAAACCTTAAAGTCTGACCTCAGAAAACTACCCTTACAGAGGGACCTGAATTTACCTGAATCTATGATAGAATATTTTGTACCTCATGGAATTGTCAAAAACAATAGCACAATCAACCAGAAATTAATGGAGCATTTCAGTTGGGTGTGATACCAACACAAACAACTTAACAGAGAGAAAAGAAAAAGTGCAATGGATCAAAGATAGCTGAACAAAAATCACTGTCGTCCCAGTGTGATTGTGCACATGCCAAGGATATGCCTTCTGAGAAATAATGTCAGAGCTTTAATGCTATGAAGAAGTAGACATCACTGAAATAGTTCAGCCAACTCATTCAACAATATATAGCAACAATAACAAGACCAGGGAAAATCTTATACAAGGTTGCTATATTATATTGTCTAAAACATGTAGTTTTAAGAAAAATAGTTATAAGGCACACAAAGAAAGAGGAAAGCATAATCCATACACATGGGGGAAAAAAGCAGGAAACAGAATCTGGCTTGTGAAAAGTCCAAGATGTCAGATCAAACAATGACTTCAAAAGGAGCCATTTAAGATATCTTCAGAGGAGGATTGTTGCAAGATGGTAAAGTGGGAGATACTAGACTTAGTCCCCTGATGAAAACCAATCAGACAGCTATCCATGAAAGAAAATCACCCAGGAAAGGTTCAAGAGTCTAATTAAGAACCTACAGCAACACAGAGAGGCAAAAAAAAAAAAAAAAAAAAAAAAAAAACAACA
>NW_020173488.1:1578327-1584984 GCF_003031525.2 Neophocaena asiaeorientalis asiaeorientalis | reverse complement strand
AGGGGAAAAAAAAAAAAAAAAAAAAAAAGAATAACCACACAAAGTATCACAGAGGAGATCAGTTTAGCAGAGATGTCTAGAGACAGCTGAGTACACAGAAGAAATGTGGGGGTTATCAGTATCAGGCACATAGTGGGTACCCTCAATGTCTCCAGTGACCTGCTATTCAGAGGACTCTAGAAGGCTTTGCTGTCGAGGACCTAAACAGTCCCTATGAGAGTGGCAGACTCCCCACAACTTTTTGAATTCTGTAATATTTTATGTAATGTTTGTCTGCACAGACCCCAGAGGCCAGCTTTACAGAGGAAACCAGTAGCTTTTGTCACTGTGGTAACCAATAACCATCACCACTACATACCCTTCAGAGAAGGAAACACTGATGCACTCCCCCACTCCACCACCCCCCACCAAGGTGAACTCTACCAAACATTAAAAAAATAATACCATTATTTTCACAAACTCTTAAAAAAGATAAAGAAAAGGGAACATTTCTTATTCATTCAATGAGGTCAGTATTATCCTAATAACAATACTAGAAAAAGATACCACACAAAAAATAAAACTAAAGAACAATGAATGAATTGATACAAAATCTCTCTGCAAAATACTAGCAAACCAAATCTAGGAATATATTAAAAGGGTTATACATTGGGGCCAAGTAGGATTTATCCCAGGAATGCAAGGTTGGTTTAAAATCTCAATATCAATTAATATAATACTCAACATCAATAAAATAAAAGAGAAAACCATATGGTCATCTAAATACATGCAGAAAAAGCACTTGACATATCCAACACCTTTTTATGAAAAAACCACTCCACAAACTAGGAATAGAAGGAGATCTCCTCAAAAGATAAAAGGCATCTAAAAAAAGTTCACAGCTAATATCATACTTCATGGTCAAAGATGAATGCTTTCCCCTTATGAGTAGAAATAATACAAAATTTTAAGTCCTACCCATTCCATGCAACATTTTCCTGGAGATTCTAACCAGAAAAATGAGACAAGAAAAGAAAACAAATTAAGCATTCATATTGGAAAGGAAGAGGTAAAACTATCTCTATTTGCAGATGGTATGCATCCATATATAAAAAATCTGAATGAAGCCACATAAACTATTAGAACTAATAAACTAGTTCTGTAAGACAGTAGGATAGTAAGACACAAGATCAATAGAAAAATTGAATTTTATTTCACACTAGCAATGAAATCTGAAAATTAAATTTAAAAAACTATTCAATTTACTATGGCATCAAAAAGAATAAAATATATAACAAATAATTGTAAAACTTATACTCTAAAATTTATAAAACATTGTTGAAAGAAATTAAAGATCTAAATAAATGGAAAAGATACCCTAAGTTCATGGATCAGAAGGCTTATAATATTAACACAATACCACATAAATTTATATGTAGACAATCCAATAGCTATGAAAATGCCACTTGGCTTCTTTGCATATTTGACAAGCTGATACTAAAATTAATATGAAAATTAAATGGACCCTGATTAGTCAAAGCATTTTGTAAAAAAGGACAATGTTAGGGTACTACCACTTCCCAATTTCAAAATTTACTTCAAGCTACAATAAATACAGCATGACACTAGTTTAAGTATAGACATATATATTAGTAGAATAGAATTGATAATCCAGAAATAAAACTCATACCTATGGTCGGTTGACTTTTGACAAGGATGGTAAGACAATTAAGTGGGAGGAAGATTAATAGCTCTTTCAACAAATGATGCCAGAACAACTGGATATCCACATTACATCATCAGCCACATTAAATAATTAATTATTAAATCAAAGAAACTTGATGCTTTTCTCATATCATATACAAAATTTAAATGAAATTATATCATAGTCATAAATGTAACAGCTCAAACTTAAAAACTCTTAGAAGAAAATATGAGTAAAATTTGTGACCTAGGGTTAGCTCAATGGTTTCTTAAATACAAAACCAAAGCACAAGTGACTAAAGAAAAATAATTGCAATTCAAAAAGTTAACATCAAAAAAGTTTAAAGCCAACCCACAGAATGGAGCAAAATATTTACAAATGATATATCTAATAAAAAATTATATTTAGAATATAGAAAGAACACTTAAAATTGAATAATAAAAATATAAATATCCCAAGTAAAAATTGAGCAAAGTATCTGAATAAACATTTCTACAAAAAAAAAAAAAAAAACAACAAATGATCAATAAGCATATTAAAAGATGGTCAACATTGTTAGTCAATAAGAGAAGGTAAATCATGAACGCAATGAGGTCCTACTTTGCACCCACTAGGATGGCTATAACTTTTTAAAAAATTAAAAACAAGAATCTATTTACAAATGTTTGTGATGATATGGAGAAATTGGAACCCTCATATACTGCTGTACATAAAATGATGGATCTCTCTTGTAAAATAGTCTGACATTTTCTCCAGAGTTTAAAAATACAGTTACCATATGTACCTCACAACTTGATTCTAAGTCTACATCCAAGAGTAATGAAGACATAAATCCACACAATAACTTCTACATGAATGTTTAGGACATTATTCAAAATAGCTCCAAGTGGAAACCCCCTAAATATCTATCAACTGATAAATTGATGAATAATATGTGGTATACCCATAAAGTGGAAAGGAATGAAGTAATGATACATGCTACAACATTGATGAACCTTGGGAACATCTTTCTAAGTGAAATAAGTCACCCACAAAGCACCACTTATTGTCTAATTCCTTTTACATCTCCTTTTATCTTTTTTTTTATCTTTATAGCTCTTTATCCTTCCCAAATAAAATCATATACTTATTATCATTTGCTTCCCCTTTTAAAAAAAATGTATTCGAGTGTAATTGATTTACAATCTTGTGTTAGTTTCTGTTGTACAGCAAAGTGTATGTCATACATATACATATATCCACTCTTTAGATTCTTTTCCCATATAGGTCATTACAGAGTATTGAGAAGAGTTCCCTGTACTATACAGTGGGTCCTTATTAGTTATCTATTTTATATGTAGCAGTGTGTATTTGTCAATCCCTGTCTCCCAAATTATCCCTCCCTGCCTTCCCACCCACCCCTGCTTTACCCCCTTGTAAACATAAGTTTATTTTCTACATCTGTGACTCTTTTTCTGTTTTTTAAATAAGTTCATTTGTACCATTTTTTTTTAGATTCCACATATAATTTTTAGTCTTATGACAATGCATATTTGGTTATTTGAAAGCCTTGAATTATGTTTTATTTTTTTCTGAAGTGTCCATATGAGAATTTCTAGCCATATTTTTTACAAAATGCACCATCTTCTCTTAAAACAATTTAGGTTAAGAAATGTACACAGTTAGATAAGTGCAATATGCTTTAAACATATGTTCATTTTTTGCCACTGAGATTTCTGTTTGGATTTTATACATTTTCAAACTATTTCAAATTCTTTTTATTATTTGAATATTCTAAGGGGTTTGTAAGCAACTCTCTAATAATCTTTAATATGTATGTGATTCTGCAGTAACTAAACATCTGTGAACATTACTTAAACTATATAAATTATACTAGAAAACTGTATAAACTCTCTTAGAATTAGCATCACAGGAGAATCAATAAATAGAAAAAAATATATAAATGAGCTGGAATAAAAATAAACAAAATCAGGGCTTCCCTGGTGGTGCAGTGGTTAAGAATCCACCTGCCAATGCAGGGGACATGGGTTCGAGCCCTGGTCCAGGAAGATCCCACATGCCGCGGAGCAACTAAGCTCGTGTGCCACAACTACTTAGCCTGCGCTCTAGAGCCCACAAGCCACAACTACTGAGCCCACGCACCACCACTACTGAAGCCCACGCACCTAGAGTCCGTGCTCCACAACAAGAGAGACCACCGCAATGAGAAGCTCGCTCACTGCAATGAAGAGCAGCCCCCACTGGCTGCAACTATAGAAAGCCCGCGGGCAGCAACGAAGACCCAAAGCAGCCAAACATAAATTAATTAATTAATCTATTTTAAAAAGCCAAATAAATAAATAAACAAAATCAGCAATCTGGAAATATAGTCACTGCATTATCTGAACTTTGAAAATAAAGCTATATGTCTAAACATGTGATGTCATAGTCAATTAAAATATAAATAATAGAGGTCAGGAGTGAAGATGGTGGAATGGGAGGATGTGGAGTTTGCCTCTCCTCATAAGTACATTAAGAATACATCAACAAATGGAACAATTCTCACAGAGAATTGGACACTAGCAGAGGACCTTGGACACTTAAGGACAAGGAAAATTTCTGCACAACTGGGTAGGAGAAAGAAAGAAAAAAATAAAAGAAAAGAGGAAGTAGGACAGGACCAGTATCCCTGGGGGAGAGCTGAAGGAGAGAAGGGGTTCCCACACTCAAGAAAGCCCCACACGGTGGGGGGATCAGCTGGGACAGAAAGGGACCTTCAGAGGATCGGAGGGCAACGTAGCAACTGACCTGTGGAAGGCAGGCCAAAGTAAGACCTATGTACATGGTCCACGTTGCAGCCCTGTGCACCCCAGTTTGAATTATATGTGTGCTGGTGCGGAGGAGGGCTGGGTGCTGGAAAGTGGGGTTGGGAGAGTGGACCAAGGGAGGGGTCAGCTGTAGGAGTGAGGAGCTACACAGATGGGAAAGTTTGCAGAGGAAACCCAGGACACCATACAAGCAAGGCACCATTTCTGAGTAGCACACAAGGGTGGGGCCACCACTACAATGCCCTTCCCCACCCGCTGACCCCAGCCGCTATGGACAATAGCACCCCTCAAGCCAAAGTTTTCTCCACCTGCACAGGCCCAACCAGGCTTGAGTGCCACATCCAGTAAAGCCCCCTCTGACAGAGCAGGTCCAGGAAGGTCTGAACACCAGCCCCAGTGGCCATGACCATCAATGCCTGCAACTCTGCCCGCCTGTGTGGGCATGTGTGCTCAGGGGTAGCTTCAGGAATGGACACTGGTGGGAGGAACACACACAGAGTTGGGTCTGGCACAGCAGGTCCAGAGACCTATCTAGAGATCTTGAGGGCCTCCTAGGAGGCAGGGGTAGGCTGTGGTGGACTGTGGGGGCAGACATTGATAGTGGAGGCCCCAGGGAATTTTTCTGTGTGTATGTTTTGTTTTGTTGTCTTATTTTTAACTTTTTAATATATTTTTTATTTTTCTATTTTTATTTTTTCTTCTTTTGTTCTTTTTTGTTTGTTTTTTAATTTTTTGTTGTGTTTTTTTTTGTTTGTATCTTCTTTTTTGGCATTTTTGAGTGTTTGTATTTTGTTCTCTGCTTTTTTTTAGTTTGTTTATTTTCTTTGTTTTTTGTTTTTGTTAATTTTGTTTTAATTATTTGTTTTGGTTTTTAAGCTTTTTGGTTGGTTGGTTGGTTGTTTTCTTGTTTTTGGCTTTCTTTGTTTTTTGTTGTTTGTTTTTGTTTGTCTGGTTTTGTTTTTATTAGTTGTCTTGGGTTTTGTTTGCCTGTTTGCTTTGCTGTGCAGCTTGCAAGGTCTTGATTCCCTGGGCAGGGGTTGGGCCTGAGTCCCGGTAGTGGGAGCACCTAGTCCAGGCCTCTGGACCACCAGAGAATTCCCAAGCCCAGGGAATATTAATCTGCTTGAGCTCTCCATGAGGTCCCCATTTCACCACCAAGACCCAGATCCACCTAACTGCCTGCAAGCTCCAGTGCTGGATGCCTCAAACCAAAGGCACCACCCATCAGCAAAAATGATATGAGAGAGAAATATGTTAAGACAAAGGAGTAATGTAAAAACCTACAAGACCAAATAAATGTAAAGGAAATAAGCAATCTACCTGAAAAAAATTCAGAGTAATGATAGTAAAAATGTTCCAAGAGCTCAGAAACAGAATAGAGCACAGATTGAGAAGATACAAGAAAAGTTTAACAAGTACATAAAAGAATGAAAGAACAAACAAACACTGATGAACAACACGATAACTGAAATGAAAAATACTCTAGAAGGAATCAAGAGCAGAATAACTGAGTCAGAAGAATGGATAAGTAAGCTGGAAAATAGAATGGTGAAAATAACTGCCATGGAACAGAATTAGAAAAAAGAATAAAACGAAATGAGGACAGTCTCAGAGACATCTGGGACAACATTAAATGCACCATTATTCGAACTATAGGGGTCCCACAAGAAGAAGAGAAAGAGAAAGGGTCTAAGAAAATATTTGAAGAGATATTAGGGAGTCAAGAACTTACCTAATATGGGAAAGGAAATAGTTACTCAAGTCCAGGAAGCACAGAGAGTCCCATACAAGATAAACCCAAGGAGAAACATGCTGAGACACATATTAATCAAGTTAACAAAAATTAAATACAAGGAAAAAATATTAAAAGCATGACAGAAAAAGCAACAAATAACATACAAGGGAATCCCCATAAGGTTATCAGCTGACTGTTCAGCACAAACTCTGCAGACCGGAAGGTAGTGGTATGATATATTTAAAGTGATGAAAGGGAAAAAAACTACAACCAAGATTACCCAGCAAAGATCTCATTCAGATTCAAGGGAGAAATCAAAAGCTTTACAGAAAAGCAAAAGCTAAGAGAATGCAGTGCCACGAAATCAGCTTTACAAAAAATGCTAAAAGGAACTTCTCTAGGCTGAAAACAAACAAAAAAAAAAAAAAAAA
>NW_020173488.1:1545368-1578144 GCF_003031525.2 Neophocaena asiaeorientalis asiaeorientalis | reverse complement strand
ACTTCTCTAGGCTAAAAAAAAAAAAAAAAAAAAAAAAAAGAGAGAGAGAGATCTACGAAAACAAACCAAAAACAATGAAGAAAATGGCAATAAGAACGTACATATCGATAATTACCTTTAGTGTAAATGGATTAAATTCTCCAAACAAAAGACACAGGCTCATTGAATGGATACAAAAACAAGACTCATACATATGCTGTCTACAAGAGACACACTTCAGACCTAGGGACACATACAGACTGAAAGTGAAGGGATAGAAAAAGATATTCCATGTGAATGGAAATCAGAAGAAAGCTGGAGTAGCAATACTCATATCAGACAAAATAGACTTGAAAATAAAAACGGTTATAAGAGACAAGGAAGGACACTACATAATGATCGAAAGATCAATCCAAGGAGAAGACATAGCAATTGTAAAAATACAGGCACCCAGCCTCAATATATAAAGCAAATGCTAACAACACAAAAAGGGAAATCTACAGTAACACAATAATAGTGGGGGAATTTAACACACCACTTACACCAATGGATATATCATCCAGACAGAAAATTAATAAGGAAACACAAGCCTTAAATGACATATTAGACTAGATAAACTTAATTGATATTTATAGGAAATTCCATCAGAAAGCAACAGAATACACTTTCTTCTCAAGAGCACACAGAACATTCTCCAGGATAGATCACATCTTGGGTCACAAATCAAGCCTTGGTAAATTTAAAAAATCATATCAAGCATCTTTTCTGATCACAACACTATGAGATTAGAAATCAATTATAGGAAAAAAAACTGCAAAAAATACAAGCACATGGAGGCTAAACAATATGTTACTCAATAATCAATGGATCACTGGAGAAATCAAAGAGGAAATCAAAAAATACCCAGAAACAAATGACCATGAAAACCTGACAATCTAAAACCTATGGGATGCAGCAAAACAGTTCTAAGAGGAAAGTTTATAGCAATAAAATCCTACCTCAAGAAACAAGAAAAATCTCAAATAAACAACCTATCTTTACTCCTAAAGTAACGAGAGAAAGAAGAACAAACAAAACCCAAAGTTAGTTGAAGAAATCATAAAGATCAGAGCAGAAATAAATGAAATAGAGATGAAGAAAACAATAGCAAAGATCAATGAAACTAAAAGCTGGTTCTTTAAGAAGATAAACAAAATTAACAATCCTTTCTCCAGACTTATCAAGAAAAGAAAGGAGAGTATCAAAATCAATAAAATTAGATATGAAAAAGGAGAAGTTACAACTGATACCACATAAACACAAAGGATCATAAGAGAGTACTACAAGCAACTATATGCCAGTAAAATGGACAACCTAGAAGGAATGGACAAATTCTTAGAAAGGTACAACCTTCTAAGAGTGAACCAGGAATAAATAGAAAATATGAACAGACAAATCACAAGAACTGAAATTGAAACTGTGATTAAAAGTCTTTCAACAACAAATGTCCAGGCCAAATGGCTTCACAAGGGAATTCTATCAAACATTTAGAGAAGAGTTAACACCTACCCTTCTGAAATTTTTCCAAAAAATTGCAGAGGAAGGAAAACTCCCAAGCTCATGCTACAAGGCCACCATCACATCAGGTTTTGATATCTGATACCAAAACCAGACAAATATATCACAAAAAAAAAGAAAATTACAGGCCAATATCACTGATGAATATACATAAAAAATCCTTAACAAAATACTAGCAAACAGAATCCAACAATACATCAAAAGGTTCATACACCCTGATCAAGTGAGATTTATCCCTAGGATGCAAGATTTCTTCAATACACTCAAGTCAAATAATGTGATTCAACACATTGACAAATTGAAGAATAAAAACCGTATGATCATCTCAATAGATGCAGACAAATCTTTTGACAAAATTCAACACCCATTTATGATAAAAGCTTTCCAGAAAGTGGACTGAGAGGGATCCTACCTCAACATAATAAAAGTCACATACAACAAACCTACAGCTAACATTATACTCAGTGGTGAAAAACGGCAAGCATTTCCTCTAAGATCAGGAACATGACAAGGATGTCCACTCTCACCACTTTTATTCAACATAGTTTTGGAAGTCCTAGGCACAGCAATGAGAGAATAAAAAGAAATAAAAGGAATCCAAATTGGAAAAGAAGAAGTAAAACTGTCACTGTTTGCAGATGACATGATACTATATGTAGAAAATCCTTAAAATAGTACCAGAAAACTTCTAGAGCTCATCAATGAATTTGGTAATGTTGCAGGATACAAAATAGGTACACAGAAATATCTTGCATTCCTACAAATTATCAACAAAACATCAAAGAGATTAAGAAAACAATCCCATTTACCATTGAATCAAATAGAATAAAATACCTAGGAGTAAACCTACCTAAGGAGGTGAAAGACCTGTTATCAGAAAACTATAAGATACTGATGAACAAAATGAAAGATGACACCAACATTTGGAGAGATATACCATGTTCTTGGATTGGAAGAATCAATATTGTGAAAATGACTATGCTACCCAAAGCAATCTACAGATTCAATGAAATCCTTATCAAATTACCAAGGGAATTTTTCACAGAATTAGAACAAAAAATTTTACATTTTCTATGGAAACACAAAAGACCCTGAATAGCAAAAAGCAATCTTGAGAAAGAAGAACAGAGTTGGAGTAATCAGCCTTCCAGACTTCAGACTATACTACAAAGCTACAGTAGTCAAAACAGTATGGTAATTGTACAAAAACAGAAATATAGATCAATGGAACAGGTTAGAGAGCCCAGAGATAAACCCACGCATTTATGGCCACCTAATCTATGACAAAGGAGATAAGAATACACAATGGAGAAAAGACAGCCTCTTCAATAAGTGGTGCTGGAAAAACTGGACAGCTACAGGTAAAAAATGAAATTAGAACACTTCCTAACACCATGCACAAAAATAAACTCAAAATGGATCCAAGAACTAAATGTAAGGGTGGATACTATAAAACTCTTAGAGGAAAATGTAGGCAGAACACTCTTTGACATAAATCGCAGTAAGATATTTTTCAATCCACCACCTAGAATAATAAAAATAAAAACAAAAATATACAAATGGGCCCTCATTAAACCAAAATATTTTACACAGCAAAGGAAACCATAAATAAAACGAAAAGACAACCCACAGAATGGGAGAAAATATTTGCAAATGAAGCAACTGACAAGGGACTAATCTCCAAAATATACAAACAGCCCATGCAGATCAATATCAAAAAGACATACAACCCATCCATATAATGAGCAGAAGACCTAAATAGACATTTCTCCAAAGAACACATACAGATGGCCAACAAACACATGAAAAGCTGCTCAACATCACTAATTATTAGAGAAATGCAAATCAAAACTACAATGAGGTATCACCTCACAAGAGTCAGAATGACCAACATCAAAAAATCTACAAATAAACGCTGGAGAGGGTGTGGAGAAAAGGGAAACCTCGTACACTGTTGGTGAGAATGTAAATTGGTACAGCCACTATGGAGAACAGTATAGGTGTTCCTAAAAAAACTAAACATAGAGCTACCATATGACCCAGCAATTCTACACCTGAGCATATATCTGGAGAAAACCAGAATTCAAAAAGATGCAAGCACTCCACCCCGATGTTCATCGTGACACTATTTACAATAGCCTGGACATGGAAGCAAACTAAATGTCCATCAACAGAAGATTGGATAAAGATGATGTGGTACATATATACAGTGGAATTTTACTCAACCATTAAAAAGTACAAAATAATGCCATTTGCAGTGACATGGATGGACTTAGAGTGTTTCATACAGAGTTCAGTAAGGTAGAATGAGAAAAACAAATATCTTATAATACCACTTATGTATGAAATCTAGAAAAATGGTACAGATGAACTTATTTGCAAAGCAAAAATAGAGTCACAGATGTAGAGAACAAACTTATGGCTACCAAGGTGGGAAGGGGGGTTGGGGTGGGCTGAACTGGGAGATTGGGATCGAAATATATACACTACAATGTATAAAATAGATAACTAATGAGAACCTACTGTATAGCACAGGGAACTCTACTCAATGCTCTGTGGTGACCTAAATGGGAAGGAAATCTAAAAAAGAGTGGATATATGTATAACAGTTTCACTTTGTTGCACAATAGAAACTAACACAACATTGTAAAGCAAATATATTAAAATAAAAATTAATTTAAAAAAAGAAAATATATATAATAAAATTTACAGAAAGAGAAACAAGTAGAAGTTTGGTGCTAAGGATAATCTTCAGTGTTAATCTATATGCAGTTGTTTTGCACAGTTTTGTAGGACTGTACAAATGACTGTAAAAGCTTAAATTATAGAAAATGATCTAATTAATCCATGTGAAAATTATGATTCTTCCATAATCCATAAAAACTCTCAAAATATCTTTTAATATCTGTTATAATTATAAGGGAAAATTTTAAAAATATAACTAATATTTACTTGATGCACTGTTATTTAAAACATTAAAGTGTTTCTATTTGTTTAAAAATACATATCAAGAATTGTTGAACAACGCTTGCCTTTTTATCATACAACTTTTAACCTGGAGTGATCATCTTTACAATGACTTAGACTGTTCTACTACTTTCTGAGTTTGGATTGGCTACCCACATTATAATCCTTTTCATTTTCAATGTTGTGAAGTATCTCTGACAATTCCTTTAATGTGAAATATTTTGCTGGTGTCACTTTCTTTAGTACATATTTATTTATTTATTTTTCACTCTCTCACTCTCTGGCTCTCTCTTTCTCCCTTTTAATGAGATTGAGGTTATTGGTACTCAAGATGTAGACTGCAAACTGAAAGCATGGGCTTCACTTGGGACTTCATTAAATATTCAGAATATTAGATTCCACCTAAGACTTATTAAATCAGAATAATTTTAAGATGACCACGTTATATATACATATATATAAATGAAACATATGCGTATATTTATATATATATATATATATTTATTTATATATATATATTTATACACTGAACAAACTTTAGGAAACAGGGATCTAAATTACCAACTACAACTCACTGATTTATAGTCCAAGTATTTTTTTTTAGAAAGTATCTACCTACAAAAGAACTTACTAGATAGAAAATTAGCAATATTTCTAAAACCATGAGTCCTCATGATCTCATGCTCCTCTCTTACCTCAAAGGTAACCCTATTTTGAAAATTTTACTTAGCCTCTTCATACTTTTCTTTGTAAATTTTAAAAAGTACATGTCGTTAATCAAAGTATTCTTCAGTTTTCTGTTTTCAAACTTTATATGATTGGAATCACACTCTTTATATTTTCATTCACTTGTTTTCTCATTCCCATTGTTCCTGAAATTCTTGCATATTAATTGTATTGCTTTACTTCATCTCATTTATTTTCACTGTGGGATAAAATTCAATGATATGAATATACCAACGTTTATTTATTGATTCACTATCTAATGCACACTTAAACTGGTTTTGGTTTGGAGCTAGAGTAATATTATTGTTATGACACTTCTTGTATACATATCTGGAGTATATATCTAGAAATTTGAATTGCTATGTCATAAATTATATACATTACATAACTACAAAAGTTTCCAAATGCTTACTCTGTTTATATATTGACCTCATAATGAACTGGTAACAAACAGTTCACAGAATAGTACAAGTCTTCACCTTCAATTTAAATAGTACTAACTTTATAGTGAATTGATTATATTGAATTTACTGGGAAAAAAACACAAAATACGATCAATCATAGATTTTTTTTATTATAACCTTTTATAACTCTTTTATAGACAATATATGGAAACATTTCCTGACCCAGTCAGATGGGATAATGCATTCACAGGTTAAGTTGTTTCCATTTATTAATTTGTTATTTTACAATTTCAACATTTTTCATATGTATATATGGCATGGATATGTATATATGCTGGGTACGTGTGTGTATACATATATTAGGCATATTAATGAAACACATGTAATTAATAAAGCTCTTTTGTGTAGTAAGCTGTAAAAAAGAAGAATGATATCCATATTTTAGAAATAAGAAAGAAGGATACTCTTGTATAATGTTTACAAACAAGTATCTCTCTAGAGGAAATTAAATCTTTTAAATAATATGTACCAAAACATATAATAGAGTCCTATATTAAAATTCACTTGAAGTAAGAATTAAATAAATCAAAGGTATAAATATTATTTTAGTTGAATATTTAATATAAATTTTGAAATGTTTTCATATTTCAATAAATACACCAAAACTTCAAATACATTAGCAGTCACTTTAAAAAAAAATCATGTATTTAATGGTAAAGTTTGCTCTACATTTCGGGTTAGTGAAAAGGGAAAAAATGGTATCCTCACAGTATAGGAACTGAGGAAAATTATTCAGTATTACTGAAACTGGATAATGCAGTCTGATGACTCAGTCAAAGCTTTAGAAGACTTCAAAACCCAAAATGAGAAGTGGATATACAGAACTACAAATTTGGTAAAGAATATTAGTAATTAATTGGATGTACATAACTCTTAATTTAGAAAATCTAATTTTATTTTAGGAAGGCTGTATAGTTTTAGATAATTTGCAAATGAATCATTGTTTTTTTCTGTTTGAAATGAATTTTCACTTTATCATATAAAAATATATCTACTCTCACTTGTTACTCATTGTTGATAATTTTTTTCCTTTCCAACAAAGAAAACAAGTGACTTCCTACCCCTCCAAAAATTAACCACCACATTAATTTCTTGAATATTAAAAATGGAGAAATATCTTCTCTCAGATTTTCCCATTTCCTCTTTTCCTACCTATATTTTCCTTCATAATAGCTTATTTAAAATAATTTTTTTTATTTTATGTTTTTGCTAAACAATTTTTAATATACATGTCATACATATATGAATTTTACTTATAATCATTAGGATATAATACTTACCAAAAATTATATAGTTTTTATTCATATTCTTTGGTCTCTAAGGACTTTGAAGTGCAAAGACAAGAATTACTTCATCTTGAATCCCATGAGAATCTATAATGATCTATTGGTCACTCATTCTCTCCTTTAAGTAATTTTAATGATGAATATGCCACCTGAGGACTCCTCAGTTATTTGGCTTAGACAATGTTTAGAAGTTGTTGACAATTATTCATGTTAATATTTCTTCCCAAATTTTCTAAATTAAGCTTGTCTCACTAAGTATGGAAGGAGATTTACCTATGGAAGTTTCTATGGCTTTGACTTTATTTGAAGATAGGAAACAAAAATTTGCTGAAGTGCCTATTCATGGGAAATGAGTCCAAACTATTTTAAAAGGTATTCAAGAATAAATAAATTCATTTACTGAACCAAGACATTGGTGTCTTCTTTGGCTCTAGTACGGTTCTGTGAACCATGGTTTCAGCAATAAACAAATAAGAAAAAATTATCCTGGTGGCATAGAGCAAAACATTGTTATGATTAAAAGACAAATAAATAAACAAATACATATTCAAGTGTCAGGTATTAATCAGTGGAAAAGAATACATTGAGAAGGCAGTATTTGAGAATATAATCCAAAATTTTAAGAAGACATGTATAAAAAAAATTGACATTCATAGTAAAAAGAAAAAAAAAATCAATGTGAACAGAACCAAAAATAGTCAAGATATTGTAATAAATACATAGACAAGTTCTTTAAAATTACCATGATACATATTTAATGAATCTAGAGAAGGCAATAATATTTAAAGAATGACAAATATTAGAAGATATTAGAACACTGTGAGAAAGAACTAAATGGAAATCTTATAATTAAATTATGTGATACCTGAATTTTTTTAAAGGCATTGGATATAACTGGCAAAACATAACTGAAAAAGAATAAGCCTACTTAAAACATAATTATTCAAACTGAAACACTAAGAGAAAGAAAAATTGAGAAGCGTGAACAAGACTTTGAGACACTATTAAGTGGTCTAACAGGCATAATTGGACTGTAATTGGATTTTCTGAAGAAAGAAAGGACAAAATGAAGCAGAAATATGTATATGTGTATATATAAATATATATATATATATAGAGAGAGAGAGAGAGAGAGACAGAGAGACAGAGAGACACAGAGAGAGAGAAATGAACACCAAAATGAAAATCAAAACAAGTATGACCAAATTTGATTGAGGTTGCCATCAAATTCCCTGCTCAATAAATATAAAGAAAATCATATAGAGATGCATCATTTTTCCTGATGAAAACCATAAATAATACAAACAAGTTAAAAGCAAATAGGGGTTGAAATGGGGGCTATTCATTACTTACAAGGAATCATGATAAGTATAAGCACAGAATTATCATTAGGAAAATGAAGAAGAAGCTAGAATACATAAGGAAAACATCTCTAAATACTGGGTGAATGGGTGAGGGGAGAGGACTAACAACACAGAATTCTGTATTCTATAAAAGTAGCTTTAAAAATGAAGGAAAGAGCAAAATGTAGTCAACTCCCAGTTTTCATCTCCTCCCCAAAATATCAAAAAACAAGCAAAGCCATTTACACAGGTAGGAGGCTTAGAAGTTTCCCCTCTGTCTTAACAAGTAAAAATCTTAACAGACTAAAAAAATCAATAACTCTTCTTGGATCCACAAGAAAGGTAAGAACTCAAGGCAAACTGTTGCCCCAATATTAGAGAGACAGAGCTGTTACAGGTAGTCTTGGCTTACCAGAGCAGATACTCAGGGGCAGAAACTACCTTAGGAAACAGTGCTGGGGTAAGACAACCTGAACAGTAAGTGGGGAAGTGCTGGACTTTCAGTGTGGACAATTTCTGAGAGTTAAAACCTCCAGGGAGATCCAGTCAGACGGGAATACACACAATATAATGAGATTTATCTCCCGAAGCCTAACCAGTGCCTACAGTAAATATTGAGAAAAATCCCTTTGGGCATCCAGCAGGGGAAGGGAAAAGGAACCATTATGAAATACATCAGAGCACTCTCTTCTTAACAAGGCCTTCACTCAGGGGAAACTAGTTAACCAGATCCTAACCTGCTAGAGTATCATCAGAGCCTAAGTGCCCTAGGGAAGGAAAATATCCAGATCCATCTGTCACTAGCCATCATCTCACCTAAGGGGTTGGGGTAGGGGGGCATAGAGAAACACTTGTTAAATTCACAATTCAAGGCATAGGCACACAAAAGGATGGAGACCTAAACATAGAATTATAGAAAATTCCTATTCCCCAACACCTCACTACCTCATTACTAAAGGCCTGTTTACAGCAGATCCTTTTACCCGATGCATCATGTCTAGCAACTAAGAAAAAAATATTACAAGGCATAGCAAACAGCAAAAAACACACTTTTAAGGACACATGGAACATTTTACAAGATAGATCACATTAGGACACTAAACAAGTCTCAATAAATTTGAAATACTTGAAATCATGGAAACTCTCCTTTCTGAAGACAATGGAATGAAGCTACAAATTAATAACATACAAGAAACTGGAAATTCACAAATATGTGGAGAGATCCCACTTTTGAACAACCCAAAAGTCGAAAAAGAAATCACAGTGGAAATTAGAAAATATTTATAGAGAAATAAAAATGAAAAACCATATACCAAAACTTATGGGATGCAACAAAGGCAGTGATCAGAGAGAAAATTATACCTGAAAATGCCTGCATTAAAAAAGAGCAACAATCAAAACAACCTAATTTTACACCTTGAGTAACTAGACACAGAATGGCAAACTAAATCCAAGATTAGTACAAGAGAGGAAGGATTAAATATTAAAGTGGAGGTATATAAAATAGATAGAAGAGCGGTAGAGAGAATCAAAAAACCAAAATGTGACTCTTTTAAATGATAAACAAAATTGAGGAGCATTTCGCTAAAATGTTAAAGGAAAAAGGAGAGGAGACACACATAACTAAAATCAAAAGTGAAGGTGGGGGGCTTCCCTGGTGGCGCAGTGGTTGAGAGTCTGCCTGCTGATGCAGGGGACATGAGTTCGTGCCCTGGTCCGGGAAGATCCCACATGCCGTGGAGCGGCTAGGCCCGTGAGCCATGGCCACTGAGCTTGCACATCCAGAGCCTGAGCTCCACAACTGGAGAGGGCACAATAGGGAGAGGCCCGCGTACCGCCAAAAAAAAAAAAAAGTGAAGGTGGGGATAGTGCTACCAGTTTTGCAAAAAGAAAAACATTATAAGAAAAAATATAAACAATTGTACTCCAACAAATTATTAAATGACCTAGATGAAATGGGCAATCCCTATAAGCACACATTACCTAAACTGACTTAAGAATAAAGAGAAAATCTCAATATATCTATAAAAATAAAGAGATTGAATCAGTAATCAAAAGCTTTCCCCCAAAGAAAAGTTCATATGGTTTCCCTGGTGAAGTCTACCAAACATTTAAATAAGGTACAACTAATTCTTCTCAAATATGTGCAAAAAATGGAAGAGAATGAAACACTTCCAAACTCATTTTATGAGTTTAGCATTACTCTGATACCAAAGCCAGGTAAAGAATCACAAGAAGAAATTTCAGACCCATATTCTTTATAAATATTGATGCAAAAATCATTAACAAAATACTAGCAAACTGAATAAAACAGCATATGACCAAGTGGGATTTATCACAGGTATGAAAATTTGATTTAACATAAGAAAATCAATCAATGTGTTATAACACATTAATAGGGGGTTGAATGTAGAAAAAAAGAAAGAAAAAGAAATGATCATCTCAAGTGATGCAGAAAAGGTTTTTAACAAAATCTAACACCCTTTCATGATTAAAAAATAAAATCTCAGGAAACTGGAAATAGGAGTCCTGAATTGCCAAAACAACTTTGCCAAAGAACATGTTCAGAAGACTCTCAGTCTCTGATTTCTGAAGTTGCTAAAATGCTACAGTAATCAAAACAGTGTAATACTGGCATAGGAATATACTGTATATATAGATCATTGGAATACAACTGAGAGTCAAGAAATAAAACTATATATCTGTAGCAAATTGACTTTTATTGGGGGTGCCAAATCCATTAAATGGGGAATAAAACAGTCTTCAACAAATGGTGCTGGTAAACTGAATTTTCACATGCCAAAATAAATGAAGTTGGACCTCTACCTTACTCTGGGTACAAAAATTAACTCAAAATGGGTCAAAGACCTAATATAAGAGCTAAAGCCATAAAGCTCAGAATAAAACATAAAGGTTCATGACCCTGGATTTGGCAATGGATATTTAAATATGACACCAAAATACAAGAAACAAAAGAAAAAAATGATAAATTAGACTTCATCAAAAAAAAAAAAAAAATGCACCAGAGAATGTTGCCAGAAAGTGAAAAGACTACCTGCAGCACAGAAAAAATATTTGCAAATGGTATGTCTGAGAAGGGCTTAATATCCAGAATATACATACATATTTAAAACTCATAAAACTCAGCCACAAAAAGACAACCCAATTTAAAATGACAGAGAATATGAACAGAAATTTCAGCAAAGAACATATAGTAATGACAAATAAACACATGAAGAACTGTTCAGCATCATTACTTATTGAGTAAATGCAAATCAAAACCATAAATATATACCACTTCCACTTCACATCTACTAGGTTGGCAATAGTCCAAGATATGGAAAACAAGTGTTAGAGAGGATGTGGTGAAACTGGAGCTCTTGTGCATAGGATAGTTACTATGGTGCAGTTACTATGGAAAACAATTTGTCAATACACCAAAAAGTTGAATATAAAACTACCATATGACCTAGCAATACCACTCCCTGGTATATACAGTAAGTCCCTATATACGAAACTTCAAGTTGCGAACTTTCAAAGATGTGAATGTGCATTCCATCAGCGTCAGGTGTGAGTGAAATTGCAGCTTGCCCTCTGTCCATCTCTTATTGCTGATGATCCTTCAGCTCTACTATCCCCCACCTCCTCTCTCTCCTCCAGTCAGTAACTCTTCTTGCCTGTTCACTAGATGCCAGCCCCTGTATTCCAGCTGTTGTACTACTGTACTTTTCAAAGTACTATGCTATAAGATTAAAAGTGTTTTCTTTATTTTTCATGTTTCCTTGTTTTTTATGTATTATTTGTGTAAAAAGTATTATAAACCTATTACAGTACAGTACTATATAGCCGATTGTGTTAGTTGGGTACCTAGGCTAACTTTGTTGGACTTATGAACAAATTGGACGTAACAAACATGCTCTTGGAATGGAACTCGTTTATGTGCAGGGAACTTACTGTACTCAAAGGAATTGAAAATAGGGACTCAAAAAGATACATATACACTAATGTTCATTACAAAATTACTCATAAAAGTCAAAGGGTGGAAACAACTTAACTGTTCCTGAACAGATAAATGAATAAACAAAATGTAATTAATACATAAAATGGAATATTTTTCAGCCATAAAAAGGAATGAAGCTCTGATACATGCTAAACATGGATGAACCTTAAGTATTTTATGCTAAGTGAAATAAACCAGACTCAAAGGACACATATGTCTGATTCCATTTATATGTAATATGTAGATAGAGACAGAAGGTAGATTAGAGGTTATCAGGGGCTGAAGGGAAGAAGAAATGGGAATTACTAATTTTTATAGACTTCTTATTTGAAGTGATCAAAAAATTTGGACACAGATAGTGGTGATGGTTGTACAACATTGTGAAAGTAATTAATGCCAATGAATTGTACACTTGAAATTGTTAAAGTGACAGTTTTTTTATGTTTTTATTACATTAAATTTTTTTTAAAAAGAAAGCAAAATTAAAACATCTTCCGGTGAATAGAATAATCTCGTGACATCACAAATCATGTAGCCTCTGAAAAACTTTACTGCAATTCATGATAGAGTAAGAGTTAAAAATATAGATAATATCTTAGGACAGTGATTCTCAACAGGAGATAATTTGGTAGCGTCTGGAGACATTTTTGGTTGTCTCAACTCACACAGGTGGTCAGATGAAAACTGGAATCTAGTGAGTAGAAGTAAGTGATGCAATGATACTAAACATCTTATTGATATAATGCACGAGATCCCCTACAACAATTATCTTGCCCAAAATATCTAAACTGTTTAGTGAACCCCCTGAAAAGTACTTGGGATCCTCAAAGTTAAAGTTCAGTATGGTTTAGGGGAAGTTTAATAATTTATGATTCAAGAATATCTAAAGAATCTTTCTCCAATAGAAAGTGTAAATCAGCAAAGAAACAGTATTATTTTTGTTTGAGAAAAGTCATGTTTACCACTTATCAGTGGACAATAATATATCTTTTCATTTTCTAATTATTGATAATAAGGTAGTAGCAAAAGTTCTGAAATTAAATCTTGAAATTGAATAATGTCATATTTAGTACATAAACAGAAACAATCTGTTATTTTACACATGCTATATATAATAAACCACAGGCATCTCATTCTCACTGGTCAACAAAAGAATGAGCAAGACCAGGCATGGTCCACTTTAATTCATCTTCAATTCTGTAAAGCAAAAGGCCTATTCAGGATAGGGTACTACCCATATAGTGTATAGAGGAGTACCTATCTTTATCTCCCTGGCAGTAAAAACTCAGAGTAGCATGGTTCAGTAGTTTGTTTAAGACCCTGCTGTTTATTTGGGGATACAAAAAGTACCCTGCTTACTTCCCACTTCTCACCAAGCAAAGTGCAGCATGACTACCCATAGGGCTTTACTTTTGTGTTGCAAAAGCAAATTCAAAGATTCCTCTACAAAGCCAACAAGCACTGAGTCAGGGAACCTAGAAAGAGGCTCAGAGAGAATGGCAGCTCCTCAGGAGGGAGTGCACATCACTGGTTATATGTGAGCGGTCCAGATGTGGAGTTGATATTGCCAATCTGAAAGAGACTAGACAACTGGAGAACATGGAAAAAAAGTCACAAGTTACCTTTACTTCTGGGAAGGTCTTCTGAATTCACAGTGACAGCAGAATTCAGCTTTGCTGTCACTTGTCTTCAATCCCTCGCACATACTTAGATGATAAGAGTAACCCCTGAAACCCAGCGCATAGTTACTTAAATCAGCATATTCAATGATTCCATGACAAGCACTGAAAATCTTTTTTTACCATGCTGCAATGTTGTTCTCTAATTTTATGTTATGATATTAGTTACAAAGGGGTCCTTGGTATTGGGATATCTTCATTGCCTTGAATATGTTGCAAAACAGGTACTTCAAATAATGAATATCTTAAAAAGTAATAATAGTGGCTACATAGTGAGCAGCTCCTTATTGGCTAAGCACAGTACTAAATATTTTTCAAATAATATTTAAGGAATCTTCACAACAATCTTCTTCATGAGGTAGTATTATTATCACCTTTTAACAAAGATGGAAACCAATGCTTATAATTTGGAGGGAATAAGATCACAAGCCTATTAGTGATATAGCCTGAGTTAGAATCAAATTTCTTAAACTCCAGAGTTCATTCCCAGTAATCAATAAGTGATATTGCCTCATGTATTGATACTATTACAATTTTATCTTTAAAGAAATGCCTACTTTATTAAAAATTATGTAAAGAGTTTCCCCAGAACTACTGATATTGGACAGACAACAACATACAAATTCAATGAATATACTGATAATGAGATACAATAAAGAAATTAATAATAAGAATAGAAAGATTATCCAGTCAATCAAACAATAATTGAATATAAGCTATTTGTAATGAAACATTCTAGAGGCTCAGAAATCAACAGTAGTAAATGTAGTATGTTCTATATATAGGTATCACTAATCACTTAGGTATATGCACTTAATTTCTTCTCTGCTCATGGAAAAAATAATCAGAAATCATAACTTCTGTGAAACACTAAAACAGAAGGAAAGTTCAGATAATTATCTCTCATACTTCTCTTTCCAAATTAGGAGATTTTAGCAAATATAATAGGCACACAGTTGCATAAATGCATAGTTAACTAGCATTTATTTATTCCAGAACCTAATAACTTGGTCATTGTTTTACACATACCTTGCACTCATAAGTAAACTATGATGTTTTCTTGATTTTTATTGTTTTTTCTTAATGTCATTTCTTGAGAAATCCTACATTTTCTTTCTTCCTATTTCTCTTCTCATTAGTAGCACAGAAGGAACAAGTAAATATATATGTTAAAAACCAAGTTTAAGTCATGAGCATACTGGGATTTATCAACAAAGACCATTCTTCCATCAAGTTGTCAACCACGTTTTCTGGTATAGTTCCTGTAAAACTATGTCTCCCTCTACCTCCATCTCTTCTGTCAAACTTCTCAAAGCTTTCAAAATTCTTATTTATCCTCTAAATGCCATTCCAAATTCTAGCGTCTTCCTACTTAAAAAATAGAATCTCCCATTAGGCACTATTTACCAGCATATATTTTTCTATTGTAGTGTTTATTGCATTCCACTTTTTGTGTGTGTATATATATATATATATATATACATATATATATATATATATATATATATTTTCTTATATCTTTAGCAGCATTGAATAGAAGTATGGATATATGACAAAGATGTAAGAAATGTATACTTTAATTAGGCCTTAAAAATTAAAAATGGAAAACATGAAGTTTTGGCTATGATATTAATATATATTATATAGATATATAATAATATACAAATAAGTTATTTCCCAAAATTTAATTTGTACAAAACCCCTTTTGAGAGCGTTTTTGACAATTCTGTAAGCTTTCTTACATTAAAATAAAATTCAAAGACCCTTAGAGCTGATAATGTACTTCTGTTAATGGGTTTGTCATTTAGGGTGAATGTAACTCATTATTAAGAGCAGTGACCACTGCTAAAATGAAACATTTTATTCCAAGTATGCTGATCTACCTGGTAAAACAATAGTTTAAGGTTGTCTAGTAGTAAACATAGATTATTTTTATGGGAAGCTATAAATAGTGTTAATTCATCATCAATATTTCCAATTTTTACACATTTCAAGATGGTGAATATTATGACATTCTACCACCTTATGAAAAATAAGAAACCACCCTAACACACTGAAGTTTCAGGAAGGAAAAAAGTCTCTTTTGATAATTTACAACTAAGAATGAGCCTGCTATAACATAGATGTAGAGTTCAAGCTTATAAAATTTTGTAAAAGTGTGAATTGTAAACTATGAAATTAATTTAAAGTTGTACTAGGTTGATACCTTACATTTAATAGAACCAAGCTCAAAATTTCTCTAATGAAAAGCATTACCCACCATTTGTGACAACATGGATGAAACTTGTGAGCATTATGTGAGGTGAAATAAGTCAGACAGAGAAAGACAAATACTATATAAAACAAACAAAACAAATAAACAAACAAACAAATCCCAAACTCATGGGAAAAAGAGATCAGATTTGTGGTCAGATGTGGGTGATGTTTGGGGGAGTTGAAGGTTGTCAAAACATACCAACTTCCAGTTAAAAGATAAATAAGTACTGGGTATGTAATGTACAACATGAGGGCTAGTTTAAGCTACTGTATGGTTTATTTGAAAGTTGGTAAAAAAGTAGATCTTAAAGTTCTCATCACAAGGTAAAAACATTTTTTTTCTTTTTTTTTTATACCTATATGAGATGATGGATGTTAACTTATTTTGGTAATCATTTCACAGTACATGCAAATCAAGTCATTATGCTATACAACTTATACAGTGCTATAGGTCAATTATATCTCAATAAATCCAAAAGGAAAATAGGAAACACAGATTAGGAGAAATGGAGAATAGTATTAGAAATGCAATATACAGTTACTATGATTCTAGAAACACAAAAGACAGCTATTGAGCTAGAAAAAATATTTGAAGAGATGATGATTTACATAAAACATTATCTCTTAAAACAATATTTAGATCCTCTCAGTAATGCATGTAATTAGTATCAAACATTCATGCTGTTTCTGCATTTATCTGTCTGTGTATGTGTGTATATCTTTGTCTCTCTGTCTCTATCTACCTATGTATCTATCTATCTAAATCCTCTCATGGTCTTTGTAATTGCTGTTTAAAATCATATAAAATATTTTATTTATATACAACTTTTATTTTATATGATAATGAATATTAAAATTGTACAGTAAACTTCCACATGATCATCAAATCACATTAGCACAAAATACTTTTGATTGAATGAATCCCTTCTTCATCATCACTGAATACACTGTCACTCAGTCTCTCAATGTTCATGTCTATAAGTGGAATGTCATTATCACGAGGAGCCATCTGTTCAAAGTTGGACAGCATGAGTTGTTAGTCAAGTCCTGTGGCATATGTACCAAAACCTCATTGTCAGATCATTCATGTGTTTTATTCAAAAATTGTTACCTTTTTTGCTCTCTGAAGTCACATAGAACAAATATATTTTCAAAATAACTGAACTATTATAAATATTTCATTTTATCATCATATAGGAACAATAAAGATATTAACAATTGGATTCCTCTCTCATCACAGAATGTTATGTGGCTGGTGTTTATTCCTAAAATTTGCTACCCTAGATGCAACCTAATATTCCAGAGGTGAAACAAATGACTCCAGAAAAATTCTGTTTCTTTCAATGTAACATTCAAAAAGGTAGCCCCTTTTGATAGGAGGACATTTCCATTCATCTTTAACTAGGTAAATGATAGGTAAATAGAACTGTAAGAATGCCAATATCAACTATGCTGTACCAAGAACTGATTAAAATAATGATTATAGAATTTTAAATGGGTTAAATTTTATTTTGAGGGTTTGATTCAAAAGTTTTAAACTAGACTTCCCTGGTGGCGCAGTGGTTGAGAATCCATCTGCCGATGCAGGGGACGCGGGTTCGTGCTCCGGTCTGGGAAATTTGCACATGCTGCGGAGCGGCTTGCCCGTGAGCCATGGCCGCTGAGCCTGCGCGTCTGGAGCCTGTGCTCCGCAATGGGAGAGGCCATAACGGTGAGAGGCCCGCGCACAAAAAAAAAAAAAAAAAAAGTTTTAAACTATTAAAATGGTCTTGAGTATTAAAGTTATAATTTAATATTACCTTCTCATCTAATTCATGTATGCATTTAGAAAATAGGCCTTTTGTTAATCTCAGTGTCTTTAATTAAAAATAATTTGAATATTTTATAACAAAGGAGGGTATCACATTGTATTCAACTACAGTCTGCTGGGTAAGCTGATACTTTCACTGTGGACGCTCACAAGTGGTAAGGCTGCATGACAGTTATAACTGGCATTCAGCATGCTGTTTCTCTTATTTGATCCCACGAGTGATAAAAATCAACCTGAGGTATACATTTTGGCAGATTGATATTTGGAGTCAAAATGACCAGGTGAAGTCTAGAATATGAAGATATGAATTCTTACCTATATATTTAAATTTACATTCAGAATGTAACTTTTATTTGCATGGCTACAGATTTTCTAAGGCTTGGCTTTACATTCATTTTATAATAAGTGTGAATGGTTTAACAAGTTAAAAGTGTATTTTAAGCTCATGAGTCATGATTTTTTTCTTTTAACTATAAACATATTCTTATATTTGTTTTTATGTAATGTGATTATTATTGAATGGTAAATTAAAACAAAAAGTTTGTGGAATTAAATGTTACATACAATTGTATGTGAAGTGTATGACATCAATTGCATGTTGCATAGAAATAAGTATTTCTCTGTAATTGCTTCACATATAATAAACTACATATTCAAATAGAATAATCTAGATTAATATCTAGATTTATTTTTCTATCACAAAAATAATCTCCCATTCTAGGCTAAGAAAATGGCTATCATACATTAACATATGCTTAAACAAATTTATAGTGATAAAGTATCTTCCTAGTAATAGTTACTCTTTCAAGAATTTAATCATCTATATTAAATCTATTGTCTTAGGTTTAGGTAGGTTTCAAGATAACTTTGTAGTAAAATTCATATTTGTGTAGTATACTGGCATTCAGAGTTATGGTCTTCAGATATTGATCTATCAATAACCAGTAGAGTGGTCCTCTGTGGATCCCCAAAGTGTTCTGTTCCTCAGTATACTCATCTGTAAAAAATGTGGTTAACTAAGTCCCTTTTATGATTGTGACTCCAAAACTCTTTGACTTTAATTAAATAAATTGGATGTCTGAACACTTAAAGTAAAATTTCATTTGATTCTACTATTTCTACAAATGTCCTTTTGAATGTAAATAAGACTGTCAACATTTTGAGTTTACAAGGCTTTTAAAGTACACAGCAAAGGACTAGAACTCCACTCTTTCCATAAACATAAGTAAATATAGTATGCCAATTAATGAAAATACAAATTTATAATTTTTTTGCAGTGTTTTTGTAAATTAAGCTACATTTTGGATTTATGGAAAGATTAGTTCAGGAAATCATTCATTTATATGAAGAATAAAATTCATAACAGTTAAATTAAGTGTATCCATTGAAAACTTTTGAAATATTTTTTATGTAGTAATTAGAATATTGTCTAATCTCTATAAAATATACTTGTATATGAATCAAAACTGCATATTCACTAATACTTTTAAAATTAAGTTTAGGAGCTTTGTACTTTGTATTAACACTTATGATGACTTTATTAAAATTAGGTTTATAAAATATAGTTAATTATTGTCATCTCCACCATGAACAACCCCAGTTGTTATCATTGGTTTCATATGTGAACTGAACACTTTGTCTAAGATATCACCTCTTTGCTTTGTTATCAAATCCACTATATTTGGCAAAATGCATTTCATGGGAAAACAAGAAGATAGCTCAGTGATTACCGCGCAACAGCATTGTTACTTCACAGCTGAGTAACCTCAGACTCTGCTTTTTGTGTTTCAGGTGGGTATGAACAGAGTTTAACTTGACCACATCTTTGAGTTAAGATTTTTATGTTTTCCTGGAGCTAAGATTTTCTAAGCAGGGCTGTTAGCTGTCACAGAGTAAGTATACTCTTGTCGCACTGTCCTTTGAAGCATGACATCATGACTAAAGATGAGAAGCCTATATTGGATTGCAGACAGCTGAGTTGAATTTCGATAGACTTTCTGTAGCATGTTGTAATCTCTGGGGACAGAAAACCACGCCCCCTGATTTACCAAAGGACAAGCTGATGCTTTAAAGAGAAAAGAGAATAATTTCCTGAAAGACAAATGCTAAAAATATGTCATTATTTAGATTAGTGATTTCAGTTTTAACAATGATTGCCTAATTGCAATATTAGACACATTCATTGCTACAGTAAATTTTATAAACTCCAAATATCCCTTTAGACTAAAAAATCACCTTGTGTGTAATAATAATATAAGCATAAAATATTTATATTTTGTCTTGCAGTTTAAAAATGTCACTTATCACATGAGGTTTTTTTTTCAAATAACTGTGTTTTGTAAAATTATACAGGTAAGGAGTCTGAAGTTCTCTAAAGCCACACAGCTAAAACAGTGGTTTCCAGTTAAATAATAATAATTTCTATCCTGGTTCCTAATAGTCATATTTTTATTTCTGTGTAGCTGTAATATTTCAGAGAATATACAAACAGATTTAATGGTTTGCTATTAAGTGTTTCATTGACATTTCTTAAGAATGTTTTTTCATCATTTTTAATTAGAGTGTTTCAAGATACATCAATAGGAATAAATGTTGAATTATATAATATGTATTTTAAGTATGACAGGAGATTACCATGAGAATTTATTGCTGACATATTAACCTAATATAATAATAAGCTCTATGATTGTAAATTATCCTGATTCCTGGCATCAGACTTACCCTGCTCTACATCCTCTAAAATCTTAGAATAAATTATTTGATTTGAATACTTTTTGTCTTTGTCTTCCAGAATCTTTTATTAGAATGTTGAGGGGAAGAAAAATCAACTAATACCAGGTTGATAACATCATTCAAACATTACTCATAAAAAAAGTTTTGCTGTTTGCTTTTAGTGTCTACTGTTCCTAGACACTGTGTTATATGTTGTATATAAAATATCGAGAAAAAAAGAAACTGAACTCTTACTTTAAATTCAGTATAGGAGGCAGAGAGTAAACAATTAATTGCCTAAAACAATCATTTCAACTTTGACAAATGTTACAAAGTACACAGTGATATGAGTACTTATAACGGGTAATCTAGTTTAGGGGTTAAATAACAATCTCCTGAGGGAGTAGCAACCTGGCTGAGTTCTGAAAGATAAGTAGTAATTTTATAAGAGATTGGCCATGGTAAAGAAGGGAAGGAGGAAGACTCTGATGCAGCATGTACAAAGTTCAAAAAAAGCATGACATGTTTAAGCATCTTTTAAAAGCATAGTCAACTTAAACTTGAAATAGAGAGGATGTATTTTTGAAAACAGGTTGCCATAGTTAATAATAACTTATTCAATTAAAATTGATTACCCCTTATTTATATTACCATTTTACAGATGAGTTAAACTAAGGGACCAGGTATTTATTTAAATTCACCAAAGTAAATGCATGATATAGAGCAAAACAGGGACTTGAAACCAGTTAGACTGACTCAAAAGTTTCTAATATTTCCAATATTATATCCACCCTCTCATATGAAAAAGATAAACACTCTATAAGAAATTGGAATAGTGTAAATCAATTTCTTTGATAATAAGTTATACGACTTTGGTAGGTAGGATCTATAACAGTGCCTAGATGAGCCATGTCGATGCCTGAGACAAAAAGAAAAATACCAATCCTGCCTTTATTTATAATTTGGTGTTTTGCTTGTGGTGGGTTTTTTGTACTAATTTTAAAAAACTATTGCATTAAAATACTATTATTATTATTATTATTTTTGCAGTACGCAGGCCTCTCACTGTTGTGGCCTCTCCCGTTGTGGAGGACGGTCTCCGGACGTGCAGGCTCAGCGATCGTGGCTCACGGGCCTAGCCGCACCACGGCATGTGGGATCCTCCCGGACCGGGGCACGAACTCGTGTCCCCTGCATCGGCAGGCAGACTCTCAACCACTGCGCCACCAGGGAAGCCCTGAAAATACTATTATCTTAATTATGAGCTTTCGTTGCCTCTTTACATGTTGCGCCTAAGGTAAATACCACAACCACTTCCACTGTTCCATACATGTAGGATGGAAAAGGAAAGAACACGGGATTGAGCCTATATGCAAAGGAATGGTGATAGAATAAACCAGGTAGTAAAATGACTGAAGAGGAAAATAAGCATGTAAAAGGAATAATAAAGAAGGAATGAGAGGCAGTCAAAGCTAGAGATCCTGGATGGGTGAAGCACATTTTTGAAGAGGTGGAGGAAGGAAAACTGGAAGATCAGGACATGTTGGTCAGAGTTCCCTGAAATCAAGGTTTTGGAGAAAGTGAAACTATTGGCAATAATAAAGAAAATGACTGAAAAAAAATCTCCACGATGCCAAGTAAAATAAAAATCTCTTATAAATATTGCTACAATTGTACTTAAGGCTAATTAACTGCCCCATTACGTTTTATTGATGTCTATTTAAGTAAAAAATAAGTTTATTTGTATGATATAGAATATTTTGAGCCTACTTAAGTACTATCATATACTATATGATATAGGATTGTATTGTTTGTCAAGTGACCAAAACATTTTTGATGCATTTAATGCCAAAATAAAGTGGATGAAATAAGAACCAGAAAACAGGCCCTGCACTCAGCTTCCATATTTATTTTGAACAAGAACTCATCTTCACATAATGAATATCTATAAACCCTGATTTTTCAAACCTTAAAAGATAATTACAAGTGATAATTTATAATTATTGTCCCTGGTTTTTCCCAGAATCTTTAACAGCTTCTATGATAAATGACTGTTATGTGCAATATGGTATGTTAACAACTGAATTAGAACATCCTGACCATATGTCTATCACTGCAGGCAAAGTCCAGGAGGATGATGTGAAGATAAAAACACAGGATAAGTTCTTCTCATAGTTACATGAAAGCAGAAACTGATGGTTGACAGATAATAAATGAGATGTAAAATCATTGCTTCAAATGTTTGGAGATTAATAAATGGGGGCATTTATGAAAATATATTCAATGTTCAGGAGTTAAGGTGAGTTTCCACTCAGAAATATATGTACTTAACCAAAATTCTGCTTAATATGTGATCAAATGTAAAATTCATTAATTCAAACACAAGAGCTTCAAATCATAAATCTGGGTGAGGTTACACCTTTTTAAAGCTGCAAATTGAAGTTAACAGATCAAAATCAATTAGAGCTGCTAATCTGTTCACAAAGGTGTAAATTCTTAATGAGAATTTATTACAAGGCTGACAATGTAATTTAACAGCAGTACTTAAATCTTGATCAGACAATTTAACTTTCAGACTCAGGTTCATTTTTATCTTACTTGAAGGAAATAAAGATTATTTTAACGTTAATATCATAAAGCAATTGTAATATTAAGTGTATATAATACATACAAAGTGTTACACATAAATATAAGATATAATTTATGTATTAGAAATGATATTACTCAGTACCAGTTAGGATTTGGAACATATTTGATGAGAGATGGCATTTGACATTTATATTATTGGAACATTTTTTTATGTTGGAATGGATCAGGTGATAGGCTTCCTTAAAATTCCTACTTTGAAACCATCTCAGGGATGTTCTTGATTTTCTGTTATAAGGACTACTTCAGAGTAGGGTAGTACCTTTTGAAATGAAGTCAGCTGTACTCTCACCACTGCCACTGGTGACAAGAGATTCCATTAACTTCAAATTGTTCATCAAAATTAGTCTCCTTAGATGTTTTGCAAATTGTGTAATGCTCATTGCCTTCAGAAAATGACATGGAATATCTGTGGTAGTTGACTCTGGAGATTAATATTTTATTTTTTGCTTTAACTGAATAGATGTTTATTGGGAGCCTATTATAAGTATAAACAAGTTATTTGGAGTGGATATTGATAGATACTATAGAGATTTCAAGGGCTCATTTTGTTCTGGCAACTCAGTTCTGTCTTGGCTTACATAAGAGCACATACCCCTCCATGACGAGAATAAGCTCATGGAAAGCTAACTGTATTCAATTTCTGAAATCTTAATTTTAAAAATGTCTTACAATAGGTTGGTTATGTGTGCTTTGTGCATTATATGAAATATAGGCCTACCTCAGAGATATTGCAAGTTTCATTCCAGACCATCGCAATAAACAAAATATCAAAATAAAGCCAGTCATACAAGTTTTTTGGTTTCCTAATGCATATAAAAGATACATTTACAATATACTGAAGTCTATTAAGTGTGCAATAGCATTATGTCTATAAAAACGAAGTACATGCCTTAATTAAAAAAAATACTTTGTTGCTAAAAAACGCTAACCATCATCTAAGTCTTCAGTGAGTCCTAATCTTTTTGATGGCGGAGAGTTTTACCTGGATGTTAGTGGCCACTGACTGATCAGAGTAGTGACTGCTGAAGGCTTGGGTAGCTGTGCGAAGACAACAGGGAAGTTTGCTGCATCGACTGACACTTCCTTTCGTGAGCTATTTATTTGTAGGATGTAATGCTCTTTGATAGCATTCTACCCACAGCAGAAATTATTTCAAAATTGGAGTCAGTCTTCTCAAAACCTGCTACTGCTTTATTGACTGAGTTTATGTAATACTTTAAACCCTTTGTTGTCATTTCAACAGTCTTCACAGTATCTTCACCAGGAGTAAATTCCATTGCAAGAAACAATTTACTTTGTTCATCCATAAGAAGCCACTTCTCATTTGTTAGTGTTATCATGAGATTACAGCAATTCAGTCACGTCTTCAGGCTCCACTTCTAATTCTAGGTGTCTTGTTATTTGCACCACAACTGCAGTTCCTCCCTCCACTGAAGTCTTGAACCCCTCAAAGTGTCATCCATGAGGGTCAGAATCAACTTCTTCCAAACTTCTGTTAATGTTGACCTCTCTCATGAGTCATGAATGTTCTTAATGGCATCTAAAATTCATCTTAATGGTGAATCCTTTCCAGAAGGTTTCCGTTTACTTTGCCCAAATCCCTCAGAGGAATCACTATCTATGGCAGCTATAGACTTATGAAATATACTTCTTAAATAGTAGGATTTGAAAGTCAGAATGACTCCTTGCTCCATGAACTGCAGAATGGATGATGTGTCAGCAGGCATAAAAACAACATTAATCTAATTGCATATCTCCATCGGAGCTCTTGGGTGATCAGGTGCATTGTCAATGAACTGTAATATTTTAAAAGAAAACTTATTTTTTCTGAGTAGTAGACCTCAACAGTGGACTTCAAATATTCAGTAAACCATGTGGTAAACAGATATGCTGTCGTCCAGGCTTTGTTCTTCCATTGATAGAGCTCAGGCAGAGTAGATTTAGCATAATTCCTAAGGGCCCTAGGATTTTCAGAATGGTAAATGTGCATTGGCCTCAACTTAATGTTGAGCCGCATTAGCCCTTAACAAGAAAGTCAGCCTGTCCTCTGAAGGTTTGAAGCCAGACACTTACTTCTCCTCTCTAGCTATGAAAATTCTAGATGTCACTTTCTTCCAATATAAGTCTGTTTCATCTACACTGAAAGTCTATTGTTTAGTGTAACCACCTTCGTAAATTATCTCAACTAAATCTTCTGGATAACTTGCTGCAGCTTCTACATCGGCACTTTCTGCTTCACCTTGCACTTTCATACTATGGAGATAGTTTCTTTCCTTAAACCTCATGAACCAGCCTCTGCCAGCTTCCAAGTTTTCTTTGGCAGATCCTCACCTCTCTCAGCCTTCACAGAATTGAAGGGAGTTAGGGCCTTTCTCTGGACTAGGCTTTGGCTTAAGGGAATATTGCGGATGGTTTGATATTTTATCCAGACCACTAAAACTTTCTCCATATCAGCAATAAACCTGTCTCACATTTTTAACATTCATGTATTCAATGGAGTAGCATTTTTAATTTCCATCAAGAACTTTTCCTTTGCATTTACAACTTGGCTAACTGTCTGGTGTAAGAGGCCCAGCTTTTGGCCTTTCTCAGCTTTCAACATGCCTTTCTCACTAAGCTTAATTTCTAGCTTTTGATTTAAAATGAGAGATGTGCAACGCTTCTTTCAACTTGTACACTTAGGGGCCATTGTAGGGTTATTAACTGGTCTAATTTTAATATTCTTGTGTATTAGGGAATAAGGGAGGCCAAGGAGATGGAGAGAGATGGGGAAAGGCAGGCCAGTGGAGTAATTCAGAAAACACACACCACTTATTGATCAAGTTTGCCATCTTACATTATGCCCCAAAACAATCACAATAGTGACATCAAAGATCACTGATCACAGATCATCATAACAAATTTAATAATGATGAAAACATTTGAAGTGTTGTATGAATTACCAGAATGTGGCACAGAGACACAAGTGAGCAAATATTATTGGAAAAATGGGCCTGATAGGCTTGCTTTATGCAGGGTTGCCACCAACATTCAATTTACAAAAAATGCAATGTTTACAAAGTACAATAAAACAAAGCACAATAAAATGAGATATGCCTGTATATTGTTGTGTCACTTGATTTTGAAAATTTCTACTCAAAACAACATCAAACTAATACAAGAAAATTGCATCATTTTTATATTAATATTTATTGGAAATCTACTTTTGATGATGGATTTTAGGTATTGGTTAATATAGGAGTGAATGACATAAACACAATACCTGCTTAATAAAAAGTCCTCCTAATTGATTATACAAATAGTCATGTATCTCAGAAATATATTTTATAGTATTATAAAGGTAATAAGATCCAAGTCATTGATTGTTCAGTGAAGAAGCTTCAGTCCAGAGAATTTAAATGGCTTGTCAAAGTTAATAAGCTAATTACTATCAGATTGATCTGACTCATCTTCTAATTGCACCCAGTGTGTCATAATTGTACCCATATGTTAAGTTGCCAATTATTATGCACTCCTACAATTATTGAAAATAAAGAAAAAGGACTGGCATATAATTTTTTCCTTTCTTTGAAGTTTTTTTTTAATCTAAAAATATTATGTGTGTGTGTGTGTGTGTGTGTGTATACAGAGAGAGAGACAGAGACAGAGACCCTCAAAAGATGACCTAATAATTTTCAAAGAAAAAGTCACTGCCCATATTAACCTAACACAAATTAGAAATAGAATTTTCAGGAAAAAATGCAGTTTAGGAAAAATCTGCCTTCAAATATTAATTTTCAGTACTCATTTTGTAGAGTTGAGTTGATAGAGGTTCACAATGTCAAAGAAGCATTATACAGACATCAGTTTTCTAATAGATGCCTGAGTAGAAAATGTTTTAGTTAATCTGATTGATTTTCAAGCTCTTTTGAAATCATCAGTGGACTTTAGAAAGCCTTCTAAAGAGGATTTATTGCCAACAACCCCTCAGGTTAAAATGGTTAACCAATAGATTAAGTGCCATGCCTCCAGTGACCTGAAATGGAAAGGGAGAGCACAAATGAATAATTTGTAGAAATGTTGTACTTTATTCTCACTAAACACAGACATAAATAATGAAGAGAAACTTGCTTATTGAATTTTTGAATTGGAAATGATCTTAGATAAAATTGGGACAATTTCTATATGTCAAGCATTTTGTTAAATATTTCATTATTTAATTGTAATTCTCACATGCATGATTAGTAATATTTTCATTTGACTGATGTAGAGAGTATCCTAATTTCATTTTCTTTTTCAAATAAGACACCTGACATTCAGAAAGAGATTTGACTTCCTTGACAGAACTTAGCAGTTCAGTGAATTAGGACCTCTGATGCTACTGATCTCTCACTCCTGTTCAGCATTTAATTACCCCCATAAATATCATATATATGTGTACAGAAATAGGTGGATAGGTAGATAGATTGATGATAGATGATAGATATAAGATAGATATGAAAATATCTATCTTGAAAATGTGAGGAGGAAATTTGTAGGGTTCTAGTAATAATAAAGTTAAGAATATATTGCAGAAACATACTTTGAAGATATTCTGCAGTAGAAATATTAACATTCAATTTTTTATTTCAATGAAATCAAATTTATTTAAGATTCCACTTAAAAAACAAAATTCCATGTATTTTCTTATTACTGTTTTAAGTACAAATACAGTCATATCCCATTATATAATAAACATTTTAAAAGACATAATGATTCTGTTTGATTTTTGTTTTTCATACACATTTGAATTTTACTTCAGTGAAACATTACAATAAATTCATACTGGTTTAAAAAGACAGGTAAGTATCTTTTATGTTATTTTCTACAATAAAAAATTTCTGCATGCATAAAGGAAAAAACTCTTTTTGAATAATATATATATATATTTATGAGTTTTGCCTTTCCACATAAATAAAGATGAATTAAAACAAGATAATTTAACTTTTCATTTTTGGCCATAGTAGTAATTTATGTTCATCTTGAAAAATATAAGAAATATATAAAGACAAAAATAATCTGCAATTTATTAATTCAGCAATAATTACTGACATTTTTATTTTGCCTATAAAAGTATATATGATTGTGTGTGTGTGTGTAAACATAGTATATTTACATCTAGGACACCATTTTCATATATCATTATATGATAAAAGTCTTCTGTGTGAATAATTTTTGTAGAAAAGCATAGTTAATAATGACTTCATCTTGTGAAATAAAAATTTAACTAGGCTTAGCTCAAACTGAGAAATATTACATAACATCTTAAGTATAAAAGACCAACAGAGAATGTTAATCTTTGCCATTATCTGTTTTACTAATATTTTATATTAGATATTTTAACAAAATATCTTCCAGGTTTCTTTGGCTTTGGTGTTTGTGACATGGAAAGTTAACATCTTGTAATATCAAGTTAGAATATTAGTTTATAATATTACACGTGAATGAAATATACCTGGAAAAATTCATAATTTTTATTTCCTGCCTCATACATTTTTCCATCCTCCAAATTCTTTGTGGTCAACATACAGTACTTTTAGAATTAGAAAAACTAAACATTATGATATTTAAGAAGATAAAATTTAGCAATATCATAAAACATAGGATGAATTATTTGAATTAAACTTTTTAGAGAGTAAAAGTTATTTTTAAAAGCCAAATGATTTAGGTAGAGCATTTAGATGTTGTTTCATCTAAAAGTGTTTCAATAAATACCTTTTTAAATAAAAGAAATTAAAAAGCAAGATTTAAAGTAATTTGCCAGCTTCAGATTCTGTATGACAGAAATCAGCTGAGGCTGATCATATTAACAGGAGCCAATAAATTGCATATAAACATTGAGGACATCTTTAAGAGGAGATATACTAAAAAATGAAACTTACATAAAGACCCATTACAAAGTGTGTTAGAGAGTCAAAAAGAAACAAAGGACCTCTAACTCTGAATGGCATGCACTAAGCCAGTGCTTCTGAAATTTTAATGTACTTGTGAATCACCTGGGGATTCCCCTAATATGTAGATTCTGATTCAGCAGGTGTCAAGTAAGGCCTGGGATTCTGCATTTCAAACAACATCCAGTGATATTCACAGCGATGGTCTGTGGACCACTCCTTGAATTGCAGGATTCTAGGTACTCTTTCAGTTTCTTCACATGTATTGGCTTTTAGCTTATGGTACTATGCCAAAATTGTAAATTATAAATTTGGGGAAGGAATTTGTTAATTTATTAAAACTCTCACTGCAATGTGTTGTTTTCCTATTGTTGCTGTAATAAATCACCACAAATTTGTTAGCTTAAGATAACATGAATTTATTATCTGTAAGTTCCCTGGGTCAGAAGCTTGAAATGGGCTAAAACCAAGGTGTTGGAGGGAATGAATTCCTTCCAGAGACCCTAGGAGAGAACCTGTTTCCTTGCCTTTTCCAGCTTCTAGAGGCCTCTCTCATTTGCTGGCTGTGGCCCCATTCTTCCATCTTGGAAGCCAGCAAAATGGGCCTGAGTCCTTCCCATGTTACTGTCTCTCAGGTTCTCTGCTTCAGTTATCACATTTCCTTCTCCAACTCTGACTCCTTTCTGCTTCATTCTTCTACTTTTAATCCCTATTTGATTACATTGGACCCAATTGGGTAATCCAGGATTATCTCCCTATTTTAAGGATGGCTGATTAGCAACCTTAATTCCATTTGCAACTTTAATTCCCCTTTGACATGGGTTATGAATTGAATTTTGTTCTCCCAAAAGATATGTTCAAGTCCTAACCCCTGGTATCTTCTAAAGTGACCTTATTTGGAAATAGGGTCTTTGCAGATGTAATTAAGCTGAGGTCATTAGAGTGTTCCCTAATCCAATGACTGGTGTCTTATAAGAAGAGGGAAATTTGGACACAGATATACAGAGGGAACAACATGTAATAAAAAAGGAGAGATTGGAGTGATGAAGCTGCAATCAAGAAATGCCCAGACCTAGAAGGAGACAAGTAAGAATTCTACCCAGAGTCTCCAAGGTAGCATGGCTGTGCTTATACTATGATTTTGGGTGTTTAGCCTCCAAAACTGTGACAGAATAAATTTATGTTGTTTTAAACCATCATGTTTTTAGTATTTTGTTACCAGAACCAAAAGAAACAAATACATATTGACAAATTTATGGCACTAGGACATAAACATCTTTGGAGAGCCATCTGATGTTCTACTTACCACAGATAGAAAGTTACTTTTGAAGTTGATTTAAATGTAATAGTGTTCTGAATAATATCTTGAACAAAATATATTGCCCTCAAGCCATCTTTGGTGGATATCCAAAAACATAGTATTTGGTATTGAGGATATAGCCTTAAATTCCTATAGAAAGTGTTCTGAATAGGCTGTTAATATTTACCCAAACAGTTACCCACAGCCTTGATTCACATAAGATTAATGATTAAAGCCAATGATTTAAGATATCTAAACTCCCTGAAATATGAGCTGGTGTGATTCTTTCCACTCCTGATTGTTTTTTCCATGATGAAGAATCTCAAATGTTGCATTTTTTGCCTCATTTTGTACCCTTCATTATGTGCCAGAAAGATGAATTTGAAAGAACAACTAAGTACCAGTAGCTCTCTATGCAGTTAGCTTAGCAGTAAAGTCACCATGCAGGAAACCTGTAGTGTCCCATAAGTACCAGGGACTGTGTTATGGGCTATATGGTTATATCCCCCCAAAATTCATATGTTGAAGTTTTAGGTCCCAATGTGATGGTATTAGGAGGTAGAGCCTTTGGAAAGTAAATAGGTTCAAATTAAGTAATGAGTGTAGAACATTCATGATGGAATTAGTGCCCTTACAAGAAGAAGAAGAGAGAAAGGAAAGGCCATGGGCATACAGAGAGAAGGTGGCTGTCTACAAGCCAGGCAGTGAGCCCTCTCTAGACACAGAATCTACCAGCACCTTGATTTTGGACTTCCCAGCCTCCAGAATTGTGAGAAACACATTTCTGTTATTTAAGCCACCCAGTCTATGATAATTTATTATAGCAGCCCAAGAAGACTAAGACAGACCAGGTGAATATATTTCATATTTCTGGTTTCCTGCAGAGGTAGGCCAGATTCCACAATATTCTCTTTACTAGTAATAAAGGTAACATTTGATTTATATTGGACACACTCATTTTGCTTATTCTTCAATAGGTTCAAAACTCAGGAAAGTATAAGAAGTACTGGTTATTGGATCACCTCATCCCCTAACTACATCTATTAAAGGTTTTAGTACCTGATTGCCTTTCTTCACAATTTCATTTTCTATCACTTTCCTGCCTGAATGCAATGCCCATGTTAATGCAAAAATCAAAACAGTTTCCCTTTACATCTCAAGTCCAGTGACTTATTTTTAACTTTAGGCAACCTCTCCCCTGGCCACATCTTGTTCAATGTCACTGCTAATAGATCTTGTCATGAAGTTGCTAAAACATCACTATTAACAGTAGATGAATAAAAAGTTAACATGTTACAACATGGAATTTCAATAACTCGTTCTCACCTAAAATGTCTATCTTCCCACTTCCCTCATATTCTCACTTCCACTTTACTTGTTTTTGTGCCTCATGAGCACTCTTAATTAAGTCATTCTTTAACTCCAGTGTGCATACAACCCATCTGGGGAATTTGTTGAATAAATATGAATTCCACACTTAGGGATTTACTGTCATGTGGTCTGTATTGATAACTTAAAACTACATGTAAATACCCCACAGAACAAATGGATATCCACATGCAAAAGAATGAAGCTGTACTCTTTCCTTATACCACACAAAAATTAATTCAAAATGGATCATAAATCTAAATGTAAAAGTTGAAACTATAAAAACTCTTAGAAAAAAAACATAGGAGGAAGTCTTTGATGTTTTCTTTGATATGACACCAAAAGCAGAAATTTAAAATTTTTTTAAACTGTGCAAGTTGGACTTCATCAAAATAAAAAAAGTGTTGTGTTGAAAGTGTTACCATGAAGAAAGTAAAAACACAATGCACAGAATTAGGGGGAAATATTGCAATTTGTATATTTGACAATAAATCTTATTCAAAATGTCTAAATATCTCATACAAGTCAGTAAAGAAAAAAAAAACCGCAAACCAAATTAAAAGTAAGCCAAGTCTGAGTAGACATTTCCCTAAAGAAAGTGTACACATGAAAAGGTGTTCAACATCATTAGCCATGAGGGAAATGGAAATCAAAACCACAATGAGATATCACTTCATACAAGTAGGATGGCTATGAACCTTCCCTCCTCTGTTTTTTATTTAACCTTATTGTAATCTCTCACGTATTCCTTTTTTTTTTTTTTTTTTTTTT